>NC_051863.1:175373842-175676030 GCF_015732765.1 Culex quinquefasciatus
TAATGTCATATAATGGCTTATAAGCTGTCCCGATTCATACCAAATGCAGGACTAAGAAATAATACGGCATAGTTTAAATGAATATGAATTGGCATGGTTTCTTATACCTTACTCGTAATTCAATTGGTAGTCGTTCGCTCGATTTTTAACCAAATTATATTAATTTATAAATATTACGTAACGCAGTAGGGGGAGGAGGGGAGTTGGAGGCCGCGTTACGCTCCATACAAAATTTTTAAAATTTGTATGGAAATTTTGTTACGAGAGAGGGGGAGGGGGGTTTAAAAGAACGCTCCCATAGAGGACAATGAATAAAAAAAAATCATTACCGAATTCGGTAATTTAAAATTTACCGAACTGTTTAGCAGTTGACAATTCGATAAACTTTTTTTTTTGAAAAAAAATCTAAGTGTGTATGCTTGAGTAAGTGAGTTAATCTAAAACACAGTCCGACGAGATTTCATCTGATAGTTATCGTCTGGATTTTGAAATATTATAATTTTGAGATAGGGTTTCAAGTTATTATAGCAATCATCCCGTCAAATTTCGTTTTTTGGGATGCGCCCTGGCATAAACATATAATGTTTATTTTAGTATTTCTTTGCAAAATAAAATATTTTGCAAAATTAATTGAGTTTTCAAGAAGCATATGACACGAATGAACTCTTGAAGTAATCGAAAGTGGTGCTGTCAACAATGTTTACAATACTACGCAATAAATGGATGTGAATGTGGTGAGAACATGTTATATGAGTTGACAGAATTTTCAAATGTTCAGCTGTTTTTAAAATATGTTTTGCCTTTCTTACTAAAGAAGGATATACCTAGGTTTTACTTTATGGCTGGACGTCATTTTCATCGTCGTAAATAAGACGATACAGCATGAATATTAATCGGAAAAATCGCCAAAAAATCACACTGCATTGATTTTCGACGCTCTATCGATTCATCTTGACAGAACTGGTCTATCTTCAACCCTCGAATTTTGAGAAAATAAATTACGTGGAGATCGAGTGATGTTCGTATGTGGTAAAATTTTGCCAAATTTTGTGTCGCGCCGTTCTCAGCTCCCCTGAATCCGATTTTGATTCTTCTGAATGCAGGTGAAAGCTAGTGTGCTGAACCTGGGCGAGTTGCCGCTCAAATTTCGAAATATCCATCTGTTTTCGGATGTGGACAGACTTTTCAACAAAATACACAGTTTTCAAATGAAAATATGGTCAAAAATTTTCATTTTCATATCTTTTATTTATCTCAAAAATTGCATTTTTCGAGCTCTACAACCTCCCAAATTTTCATCCAGATTCATAATATGGTTCTGGAGTTAGAGCCGTTTGATTAACCTACCATAAGAAAAAAAATCCCTAAAAAAAGGTAAAAGCCCACCTGGTGACCTTCGCCAACATTTTTCGTTTCTAATTTTATCTGAAATTTCTTCCTACATTCATAGTACAGACCATGAGTGAGCAACTGAAACAAATTTGACATCGATCGGCAATCCCGAGCAACTTTTAGAACGATTTACTTTTTGCCTTTCTTACTAAAGAAAGGTATAGGTTTTACTTTATGGCTGGACGTCATTTCCATCTTCGTAAATATGTCGATTCAGCATGAATTTTAATCCTAAAAATCGTCAAAAAAATCACACTGCATCGATTTTCGCCGCTTCGTCGCCAAGTCGACAAGTTATCAAGTTGAGCTTCAAATACTGGCGCTAGAATGCTGGCGCACATATGTGTTGGTTCGACTTATACTCGTTTGTAGTAGCTTGTCTACCGATGTTCCCTTCAACATGTAAGATATCGTAGCTTTTTGGTTTCGTTTGCTCTGTCCGTTTTTGCATTACTGTCTAATGTTTATGCAAACACTTTTTTGACATAGGACATTCATCCGGGTACAAACAATTTGTTTCCCGTGTGCTTCTTAAATCGCCTTCAAGTAGGCTTCATTTGTCGTGTCGTTTTATTTTACAGAGTTCATTGGATTCCAATAAGAGCTTTCGAAGCTTCTATGCTTATCGTTTTCAAAGTTTTCAATGCTCGCGACGCCAATGGCTATCTACCTAAGGTATTGCGATTGAGTGTGTAGTGGTGCGGTTGTAAAAATATCTATCTCTGACTCTCTCACTTTTGTAGATGCTGAATGGCAAGCTTCCCACTGTGCGGTTAACTCGGTTTTGCTTTGCGCCTGCTTTGTTCGCTTTTTGGGCTCGTACCAAAACTAGAACACCAAAACCGCGGTGTGTGTCGTCACTTGCGCATTCGAAGCTATATTCTATTGGTGAAAATTGCGTTTTCAATTTCTTTTAGAAAACATATCATTAATAATACCTTGCTTTCATCATAAGATTTTTTGTATCAAGTCGATGTTGTGAATTGAAAGAAGTTATATTCTTAAGTAAGAAAGGCTCTATCTCACCCCTGGTGGGATTAAATCGGGTTTTTTTAAATAAATTGAAAATAGAATCTAACTGCATATTGGAGCACCAAAAAGAGGTCGTTAATTCAAAACTATGACAATTAATTGGTTTTTTTTAAACAAGAATTAATTCATATTCAAAACTTGGGAATCATTAAAAGTCAAATTATCCTTCTATGACCCAATCCCAATTCTAGACGAGCTTCGATCAAAAAATCGACAAAATCTAGTTTTAAAAGCACAAGAGTTTGCTTGTCCTATAAGCTATTGTATTTATATGTTTATAGGACCTTTAAAAATCTCTGGAAATAAACATTTTGGCATTTGGCAACGAGTTTGGTTTAAAAAATCTAAGTTTGGCTAAGTAAAAAAAAATGCTTCATATATTTTGTTGTGGTACAAAAGGAATGTAACAAAAATTCATTTTAGCGGGCATTCTGAAGTTTGATCCGCACTGAGTTGAAAACGCAGCTATCGCTTTGCTGAATGAGATTTGAAACCAAAAAGTGATTTTTATAATTAAAATTTTTAAGACACATTGACCACTAAAATGTTTATTTTAAACATCACTGGCGTGTAGCCAGATTTTTGCACAAGTTTTGGTACATATTACATTAAATTTAATTTTATAATTGTCAGAGGTTGGTTTGAGCACACATTTAAATATTTTTAAAACCTCGGTCCCGTGTGCATGACGAAGGCCGATTTTCAAAAAGTTTCTTTTAAAAAAAGATAAAAATATTTTTCTGTTTTTCATAAATCGTAAATCGGCTTGGAGTTCAAAGGAAAACGCCCACAAAGTTTGATAGTTCGCTTTATGCATGGCAAAATGATGAGCTTAAATCGTTTTTTACTCCGTTATATCAAGGAATAGCTCCATGAAACTTTCAGGAGTGATTGAAAATCATGTTTTTGGTGGATTTACTCAATTTAATGTAATATGAAATTTTGTGTTTTTCTACATTTATGTAACCCGTTAATGTAAACAATTGCCCAAAAAATTGTTACTAAACTATTTTTTTGCGGCTAAAATCCCATTTGAAATTCAAATGCAAAGCACCAGCTCCTGTAACGTCCAATCAAGATCAAATTTTGGGATTTGGGCTTAGTACACTCACCGGAATAAACTTCTGAATGCCCGCCAAAAAGTCATTTTTGTTGTATCCTACCCTAGTAATATGTTTAATCTTACAGGTTTTATCATGATTCTGAAAACCCTCATATGACCTATATAGGCTTTATGGAAAAGGCATTGTATAATTTCCACATAAATGATGGTTTTTTTTTGTGTTACAAAGTAGATCGTATGTTATTTTTGAACGAATGTATTTCTTTAGGACTGTGTAACCATCAATCTTTGTTGTAAACTTTCGCTATCAAGTCACCTTATGCTGACAGCTGATGAGCAAGCAATTATTCTCTACATCGTCATCGTATAAAACGCTGCACAATGACTATTCAGGAAGCATAACGTAAACAAACGTGGTCATGTCCAGAGCATCTCATCCTGTCCTGAAGGTGGCACTTTTACTTCTCGTTCTTCAACAAAGCTCCAGCTGTAACAGTCGTTATCATATATCTCTAATGAGGGTAAGTCTCGACGCGATTAAGAACAGAACAAAGCTAACTTGCTCGAAATTTTTCAAGCTGAACTGGTTCGAATCCATAGAGTACTGTAGCCGGCTTGGCATGAGGCTGTCCGTTCTGAACACGCTCGAAAAGCACACCGAAGCCGTCCGCGAGGCCCAGGCCACCGTGCGAGACTTTTCGGGATTCCACAACGGCCTCTGGATTGGTGGTAGCGATCTCGGCAAGAAGGGATCGTTCGTGTGGCTTCCAACGGGGACGAAGGTTACCTGGACCAAGTGGAAGTTTGGGGAACCGTCCGGAGGTGCAAACGAACGCTGCATGAACCTGTACAATTGGCACGAGGAAGAGTTTTACTGGATGACGAACGATGCCAACTGTGAACTGCGATTTTACGCGCTCTGCCAGCACGATTATAAAGTGTAGTGAATGTCAAGAACTGGTAATGTTAAGTTATTTATAGAGTGAATCAGCTTCAGTAGTTCCTAGCTTGTAATTCGCAAACTAAGTCATAAATTGTATTTATGAATGAAGGTCTTATCACAATCAAAATATAAAATGTCGCTAGTTGGATGAGAGATAACAAGTAGATATTTGCAAATATTTGATAACAAGTTCCTGCACTTTACTAAGACATAAAAAACAACGTGATAAAATATAAATATCTTTCTGCAAGTTGATCAGTTAGTCAGAATCAGCGAGGTTGCAATCATGGCTCGTTCTTTTAGGACCATAGCGAAGCTCGTTTTACTTCTTCTTCTTGCTGCTGAGCAGGGTCTCAGCTGTAACTCACGCTATCACATATCTTCTACCACGGTAAGTAACAAAATTCACCAATAAATCCTACCAAAAACCATTAAAAACCCCACCCAAGTTCAACTGGTTCGAGGCTGTTGAGTACTGCAACCGTCTGGGGATGCGCCCGGCCATCCTGGATACTCCGGCCAAACACGATGAAGCCGTACGAGAGGCCCAACTGACCGGCAAGCAAGCGTCCGGATTCTTTGGTCTGTGGCTTGGTGCGACGGATCTGGGCCGGATCGGAACGTACGTGTGGCAACCGACGGGATCGCGGGTCGGTTGGGTCAAGTGGCGGCCCGGAGAGCCCACCGGAGGACCGGAACACTGCATGAATCTGTACTACTGGCCCAGGCAGGGCTTCCAGTGGACGGTGAACGATGCCCCGTGTGATACCAAGCTGTACGCGCTGTGCCAGCAGGATTATCGTGATTATTGAGATGTAATTGAGTGTGAAATACTATATTTTAGCTGTAAACGTTCAACACTTGAACACATGCATAGGTGAAAAATAATAACTTTGATTTATTTGATCCTTATTTCCAAGTAGAATTGTAATTGAGCAGTTCTCTCAGATTTCGGTCATTCGTTTTTTTTGTATTTTTTAATCCGACTGAAACTTTTTTGGTGCCTTCGGTATGCCCAAAGAAGCCATTTTGTATCATTAGTTTGTCCATATAATATTCCAAACAAATTTGGCAGCTGTCCATACAAAAATGATATGTGAAAATTCAAAAATCGGTATCTTTTGAAGGATTTTTTTGAACGATTTGGTGTCTTCGGCAAAGTTGTAGGTATGGATAAGGACTACAAAGAAAAAAATGATACACGACAAAAAAATGGTGATTTTTTATTTAACTTATTGTAACTATAACTTGATTTGCAAAACAAACACGATTTTTATTTTTTTTATTTTTTGATATGTTTTAAAAGTCATCAAACGAGGCCCGCCCGTGTGGATCAATCGGACCGCGCACTGGACTCACAATCCTGAGGTCGCTGGTTCGAATCCCGCGGCGGACGCTCTAAAATTTTTTGTGTAAATATGGGTATTCGGCGCCGTCGCTCCGCGCCATACTTTCATACACTTAGGAGCCCAGGGTGGCGAATTCCTTGTAGATAAAAGGAAGACACTAGTGGTTGGTACTAGCAATGGTGGCCGACAGCTATTAAGTCAACTTCGTAAATGCCAACTTTTCAGAAATTTACCTAGTATGCAAAAAATCTTTGATCGAGTAATGAATTTTACAATCAATACTGATTTTATAAAAAATCGAAATATTGGGCACAAAAAATTTTCAAAAAAATTTTCGATGTAAAATCGAATTCGAATTAAAAAGTACTTTATTGAAATTTTGATAAAATGCACCGTTTTCAAGTTAAAGCTATTTTTAGATAACTTTTTTGAAAATTGTCGAAGTTTTCATTTTATTAAATTAGTGCACATGTTTGCTTACTTAAGAAAAAAATATATAAAAAAATATAAAAAAAATATTTTCCTGAAAAGCTGAGAAAATTGCAGGCCAAGGATTGATACCTAAGAGCATGCAATGGCACTGACCTTGTTGCGTGCTCTTCGGTTGACGTCCACGTAAGGAACATCCTGGAAGGAGCGTAACTAACTACATCCGTAGTTCTGTTAGATCAACCGAATTATCTTGATCAGGACAGTATAGCTCTGGTTCCTTGCAAGTGTCCTATTTTCTTACCTCCACGTTGGCTTGGTTTTCATGATGACCTAGCTGGTGGCCTGTGGAAACGGATCGTAAACCTTTGACCAACCGCGGGTCAGAGTCGAGACGGCTAAAAGAAAGGGGCGCGACAATGTGGGAAAGGGAAGTAATTTGTGATTGTAGACGGTATTGTTTTGATTCGCAGTATGTTGAGTCAACTGCTGTGGATGTACCTGAAACATCGCACAACGGGGTTTCTCTTCTCTTCATTCTCAGCTACCACCTATCTCCTATTTTTATTTTGCTCTTCTGAATTCCAATTCTTCACTGATTCTTCTATTTAATATCCAACATTTGATTTTAATTTTACTAACTTTTGATTCTCTCATCTCTCAAAGCTTTTCCACTCTTTTCTATCAATTAATACTGCCGTAACAAACTTTGTTTTGTTTTTTTTTCCTTAAAAATATACTTTTCCTTAATGTACTAGTAATATCAAGTCTATTTATCATTCGCCTAATCTTTTTTGATTTTGTTGCGAATTTATTTATGTGAATAATTCTTTATCTGTCCTATAAATTATCATTAGTATAATCTAAGCTTGTTTTGTATCTCTATTTATTAACTATTGTCTAATTTTACATCTAATACATCTAGCTTCTCATTTTTATTCTTCAAAAAACGCTCATCATTCTCTTACTATTGATTCTTGATTTTTATAAAATAAATTCTCTTTTACTGTCTATTGTTTTCAATCTTCACTCTTTTTTTTCAAACAAGTGAGACTTGAGCCGTTACTCAATTTATGGAATGGTTAAAGGATTAACACAAATATTACTATTGTATTTTTGAAAAACTTTTATAACATGCTTAGGACCAAAAATTGTAACAAAACACCGCGACAAAAGAAATAGCAACAGATAAACAGATTCAACAATAGGGAAGATTTCAGGAGAAAACAATACACAGTAAATAACAATAAGTTTTTGAATTCAAACTAAAAATAAAACAGTTTTTGCTTTAATGAAAGTTGATAGGCACACTATAAATGGTTACCCGAGCAGACGGAAATAACGTGGGAATAACATTTTTTGATATTTGAAAACACTAGGCCAATAACATTTTATGTTATTTATAACAAGTTTTGTTATTCGCCGTTATGATTTTTTTGTTATTGGATTGTTATTGTAATAACAGACTAATAACATATTGAGCTATTCTTCGAACAAATCTTTGTTATTATTTTTTGTTATTTTAACAACTAATCCGATCATCCCAATAACAGTTGGAGTTATTTTTCCATAACAATAATTGTTATTCCAAAGTTGTTTTGGCTTTCAACCAATAACAGACCAATAACAAATTTTGTTATGATAACATAAACTGTTATTGAACTCTTATGCAAAAATGGATTTTGCAAGAATATTCCATAACACTTTTTGTTATTTTAACAGTATTTGTTATTGAAATGGCATGAATTTTGTTATTACCGTCTGCCCGGGTAGGCGCTTATACTTACATCAAACCCTACGTAATGTACCACCCCCGGCCGAGTTAAAATGCGTAACCGGAAAAGAAGGTGTGCATGCCTGGCACGAACACTCAAAGCGTGTTCTAGCGTGCTGCTCGTACTGACTCAGAGCAAGGGTGAGATGTAGGTGTAAGGGCAGTGCGTGTTCGTCGGGAACCTGGTGCATAAGATCGGTCAAGGCCCGTTCTTGCACTGAAAATTGCGAATTGCGAATTGCGAAAAGCTGAGAAAATTCTCTATATTTTGCTTTTTTGAACTTTGTTGATACGATCCTTAGTCGCTGAGATATTGCCATGCAAGTGATTAAAAACAGAAAAATTGATGTTTTCTAAGTCTCACCCAAACAACCCACCATTTTTTCAGGTCGATATAACTAATGGTCCGATTTTCAATATTTAAATATGAAACATTCGTGAAATTTTCTGATCTTTTCGAAAACAATATTTTCAAAAATTTCAAATTAAGAATAACATTTTAAAATGGCATTATATTAAAAGTTTGGTCATTTTGAAATGTTAGCCTTGATTTAAAAAATTGAAAAAAAAAATCCAAAAGATCACAGGTTTTTTTGGGTGAGACTTAGAAAACATTAATTTTCCTGTTTTTAAACCTTTGCATGGCAAAGCCAACTAAGGGTCGTATCAACAAAGTTCAAAAAAGTAAAATGTATAGAATTTTCTCAACTTTTCAAAAATATGTTTTTCTAAAGATGACAAACATGTGCACTAATTTAAAAAAATGAAAAACTGATACTATTTCCAAAAAAGTCACCTTTTTGATTGCAAATTTGATTTTACATCAATAAATTAAGTTGAAAATTTTTGGGACCAATATTTCGATTTTTTGAAAAAAAATCAGTATTGATTCAAAAATTCAAAAAAACTGGGTGAAAGATTTTATGCAAACCCTGAAAATTTCTGAAAAGTTGGCATTTTATGTCCCCTTAAGGCCGTTGCAAATATTTTTTGAAGTTTATGTCTCTCGGCTCTGTCCAAAATCGCGAGGGGGCAAAATAATAAAAAACATATAAAAAATTAAATTACAAGCCCAGTTTCAACATTTGGATGAAAAAAGTGTTTAAAAATGCATTTTGGAAACGTACAGTTGATTTCCAATAATTAGTTTTGAAAATATTGAGGTATTGACGGAATTCGCAAAAAAAAACTTTACCTGTGACTGAAAATTGGTATTTCATGAAAATTTAAAATGTTTTCACAGGAGTTCAAACATACTAAATATAATTTTAAACGCGGGAAAATGCATTTTTACTGATTTTCGGTTGATTAAACTTTAATTTTCATTAAAACTTTGAAGTTTTACGAAATAATATTTTTTGCCCCCTGTTTTTTCAGGTTAACTTTGAAGGGGGAGGGGGAGGGACATAAATTTTGGAAAATATTTGCAACGGCCTAAACATATAAAAATAAATACAAAATAAAAATAGTATTTTTTTGCGAATCAAGTTTTAGTGACAAAAAGTTAAATTTAAAATCACCATTTTTTCATGTATCTTTTTTTTCAGTGTAGTCCATAATAATACACGGCGTGTTTTTTGGGCAACCTTTAGTAGAAAAAATAGTCATCGCTACTTTCAAATGTGTCTTATAGAAAATTTTCTCAGCTTTCCAATGCTTCTAAGAGCGAAATGTTTCATCGGGAAATTTCTGAGATATCTCTATTTTAAGCTTTTTGTTTTGAAATCCTTAATCATTTAGTGGAAACTTTTAAATAACAGTCCAGGAAACTTGCCAAATGATGTGTTTCATGTGTCATGTACTCATCAAAATGTGCAAAATAAGACAAGAAACAACTTTGTAGAAGGTTGCAATTCGCTAAACATTAGAATAATGAAGTTTTAACCGGATTTTTGAAGATATGGGATTTATTCAGAAATAAAAATCATAAAACTGTATTTAAATATGATTTTTACAAGAACAAATAGATTATTACATAACTGTTGTGTACAAATAACACCGGTCTGCTCTGATACGACTTGTTCAACCGAAACTTTGGCAGGTTTGTGATTGATAGGGTATTCCCTAGATTTTTATGAATAACTATCCTATTTCCTTAACCAAACATCAACCAGTTGCATGGATTCAAAACATGTTTAATATTCGAAATTGAACTGCAAACTACTGTTGCAAGCTTTAGGAGAAATACTTTTCATTAGTATGAATGATTGTTTTAGTTTTTTGTTGTATTAAATGAATAAAGAATTAGCAATATAATAGAAGTCTTATAAATCGCATTTTTTTAAATATTTTTTTATATGTACCTTGATTTTTGTTTTAAAAGTTTGGAAAAGAAGTTTCTGTTTGTTTTTTTTTTTGTCAAAATAATATTCAATTTTTGTTCCAACAAAAAAAAGTTTGTGACTGTGTTTTCAGCATTCTGAGTTAAAAGACTTGAGTTTTATTTCTACTTTTAAGTGCATATCCAACAGAAAACATTCAATAAAATTTCATCTTTATTTTAAAACCATGAAAATAACTTTCGAAGCTTGCAACAGTAATATGTAGTGTATTTTCGATTTTAAAACATATTTGTATTTATGCTCCTGGATAATGTTTGCTTAAGAAAATATAATTGTTTTTCATTAAATTTCAATAACCTGCCAAAGTTTCGGTCGACCAAGCTAAATCAGAGCAGACACGTGAAATTTGTACACAAAAAAAATAACCCAAACCAAAACAAAAAATATGTAATATTTTAATAACTCTTGTAAAATATATATTCATACGGTTTAATGATTTTAAGTTATGAATAAATCCCATATATTCAAAAACACAGATCAAACAAAATTTTCAAAATGTTAAGCGGTTTGCAACCTTCTACAAAGTTGTTTCCTGACTTATTTTGAATATTTTGATGAGTACATGACACATGAAACACATCATTTGATAAGTTTTCTAAACTGGTAGTATTAAGTTTCTAATAAATAATACAGAAATTTAAAACGGAAAACTTAATATAGATATCTCAGAAATTTCCCGATGAAACATTTCGCTCTTAGAAGCATTGGATAGCTGAGAAAATTTCCTATAAGACACATTTGAAAGTAGCGATGACTATTTTTTATTGAAAAGGTTGTTCTAGAAAACACGCCGTGAATACCTACAACTTTGTCGAAGACACCAAATCGTTCAAAAAAATCCTACAGAAGATACAGATTTTTGAATTTTCATACATCATTTTTGTATGGACAGCTGCCAAATTTGTATGGAATTTGTAATGGACAAACTAATTATGCAAAATGGCTTCTTTGGGCATACCGAAGGCACCAAAAAGTTTCAGCTGGATTAAAAAAAAACAAAAATTAAAATTCTTAAAAAAGACAGATTTTGTAGAGAATTGCTCTATTAAGAAGCTTTTTTTTTTATTTCTGTAAAGCTTCTTTCGTGCATCAAACTCCAATAATTTAATCAAATTTATTTTCAATTTCAATAGTGTTTTTATTAGAATTTAACTGTTCTGCTCCAGGATGTTACATTTGCAATTCAGAGATTTGGAGAACCTTTCAACTGAGATCAATTCATAAGCCTTTGCAGGGAGGATACATATTTCTACGTTTAGATTTTGCTAACTGGGTGTTCTTTTAGGGAAAATAATTTTTGAGAAAAAACCCTAGATCTATGTTAATCAAATTTAATAGACATAAAAATAAGGAGAGCCCGAAAAAGACAAAAAAGACCCTCCCTTAGGACAACTCTGGTAAAGCTTAGCGCGGAGGCCAATTTAAAATCTTCGCCGACTTGTCTAGGCCATATCGGGGCGCGGCTGATAATGCGATTGACGTTGAAATCTGCCCCTCGGTCTAAGTAAAGTACGAATAACCTTCAAGGAATTTTTCGCCCCAAAATTTACACCCTCGGAGGTGAATTAATTTAGTTAGCAGCAGCGCAGGATGGTGCTCGCCCCTCTGCCAAAAAGTGACTTTTTTCTTTTTATGATTTTTTTTGCGTAACTCTGGTTCACAGTGTTGATTTGGGACGATTTTATTTTCATTTCTTCTGCAGGTACTATTTGCGGGATGTTTTTGATGGTGGGAAAAAGATTTATTTTCTTTTAGGGCATTGCTCGCGGCGAGAGCTGATTGATTTTTTTTCGCTTCCTTAATTTTTTTTTTGGGTGGAACTTTTGCTACTTACCTGCTGTGCACGCCGAGTATTTTTAATATTTAATCAACGTTTTTTCGATACCAGTAAATATCACGCTGACTTACCTGAAATAGAAGAGAAAAACAAACTGTATTTTTGTGGAACCTGCCTTGGGAAGCATTCACTACGGTCACCGATGAAAATGTTTGCTCGAATCGAAAATTAAAAATCGTCCAACCGAGCGCGTCCCTTGCACCTTAATCCCCTGGATTGCACTTCGGCGCACATTGTGCACACGTGTGATTGTCCTTTCTTCTCTGATTAGTTACAGGTTTCAACAGAGGTGCAGCTTAGCGAAAGTTGAATAGTTCCATTTGAGTGTGTTTTTGTGATATTCATCCCCCCTCACTTTCCCTTTGAAATGGGAATTAAAATGACAGTAATCAAGCTGCAGGTGGGGACATCGAGGAAAGTCTTTTTTTGTTCCGTTTACGATCATAAGCTCCAATTGATGATTGTCAATCGCTGTCGAAAGTGGGAAAGTTGGGTCAAAATTAACTAGGACAACTCAACTAAAAATAATTTTATTATATTTAACAAATTGAACATTTGACAGAAACCATTGTAAGGTTTCGCAGTGATTGAAAGAAAAATATTCTTTCGAATTATTTTAACCCTATTGTCCGCTCCTAACCGTTCTCTTTGAAGTTGCAATCATGCACTTAGATTGCATTCCAGTTGGTAAGCTCTTTGGAGCTGTGCATGTTGTTCTCTTTAGTTAGATGCGTTCCAAATGGGAATATTCCAAGGGTACATTTCTGGAGAGTTTTTTGAAAAGGTCCAATAATCCAAATTTTCAGTTTTTGCTTTTTGGGTGTTTTTCAATAACCTTGACTCAAAACGATTTCAAAAACACCTAAAAGGCAAAAACTGGAAATTTGGTTTTTTGAACCTTTTCAAAAACAAAAACTCCAGATTTAAGGTGGTATGTGTTTACAGGTTTGGATTGAAAGACTGGTAAATTCCCCACGTTGAAGCTGGTTGGTTTCAATGTTTTTAGTTGGAATAAAAAGTCATGAATAAATCTGTTGAAGGAATTTTTGAGAAAAAGAGTAAAAAAATAATTAAAAATCAATCAAAATTTAAATAAAATTCGTATTAAGCAAATTATACAATGTTTTAAAATGACCCCATAAAAACTATGTAAAGAACATCATGATCGGAAAACGATATATGGATTGTTTTCATTTAATTGCAATATATTTGAAATTTTGAAGAATTTTGGTAATTTTTTTTCTTGGGTCTACATAAACATGTAATATAAAATGTGCCAGCGGCCCAAGTTAAAATTATCGAATTTCTATTTGATATTTATTTAATTTCCATTTTTTAATATAATAGCAAATAAAAATTATGATAACTTAATATATCCTTCGAGTCGTTTTTGGACGAAATTAAATGATACACAGTAATTTTATTTGTGATTTTTAATTTCACGTGATATGCAAAAAAAATCACTATTTTTATATATTTTTTTATATTTTAATATGTTTTAGAACAGGCAAAAAAATCTTTCACCGAGTTATGCATTTTTGAATCAATACTGATTTTTTCAAAAAATCAAAATATTGGTCGCAATAATTTTTCATCTTCATTTTTCGACGTAAAATCGGATTTGCATCAAAAAGTACTTTAGTGTAATTTTCATAAAGTGCACCGTTTTCAAGTTAAATCCATTTTTAGGTGACTTTTTTGAAAAAAGTCGCAGTTTTTCATTTTTTTTTATTAGTGCCCATGTTTGCACAATTTTGAAAAAAAAAAACGGTGTGAAAAGCTGAGAAATTTTAGTAAGCTTTTTTTTATTTTTTTCTTACTCTTGGTGACATTTTTATTTACAAGCAATAACTGCTCCAAAATGGATTATGATGTAACACACAGCTGTAAGGAACTCCAAAACTCTGCTATGTACCTCAAAAGAACTTATTGTATCTTGATTATTCACCAATAAAACCGAATTGAATTGAAAACAAAAAAGCTGAGAAAATTGTCTATATTTAGCATTTTTGAACTTCGTTGATACGACCCTTAGTTGCTGAGATATTGCCATGCAAAGGTTTAAAAACAGGAAAATTGATGTTTTCTAAGTCTCACCAAACAACTCTCCATTTCCTAATGTCGATATCTCAGCAACTAATGGTTGATTTTCAATGTTGAAATATGAAACAATCGTGAAATTTTCTGATCTTTACGAAAACAATATTTTTTTTTAAATCAAGACTAACATTTTCAAAGGTCGTAATATTGAATGTTTTCAGTGTAGTCCTTATCCATACCTACAACTTTTCCGAAGACACGATCAAAAAGTTCCTTCAGAAGATACAGATTTTTGAATTTTCGTATATCATTTTTGCATGGACAGCTGCCAATTTTTGAAGGAATATTATATGGACAAACTAATGATGCAAAATGATTTCTTTGTGCATACCGAAGGCACCAAAAAAGGTTCAGCCAGATTAAAAAAAAAAAAAACAAAAAAAAAATCGAATGACCAAAATCTCCGATAATTGCGCTGATGTCTTCTTCTTCCAAAATTTTTACATTTACCGACACAATAATAAAATCATTTGCTTGTTAAAATAGATTCACTATGTTGCAAAATAGTATTGTCCACATACAAAAACATTTGTAATGAACACCTTTTTTCGCTTAAATTATCGTTAATTAGAGGAACTAAACCCTTTCTCAGACTTATTCTATTATCGACCTATTAGCGCTTTGAATGTTCATGATAAAATGTTTTTGACTGTTCCAAAATAATAAATAGCTCAAATAAAAGTTACACAATAGTTTCTTAAACTGATGAAAATCGAATCAATAGTTTTCAATATATCATCTGTTGAAAAATGAGGAACTTATTCAGAAGCACACAGAAAAATTAAATCTGTACATTTTTTTTTTACTTTTTGAGGCTCTGTCTCAGCAATTAGCAACAAACGCTTAAAACAAAATTTGTAGAAAATTTTCTCAACTTGACAAAGTTTTGCAGGAGCCCTTCTCCTTCATGGAACATTTTTAAATTGAATTTTTTGAAGCTTCAATAAGGGATTTGAACATTTGAAAAAAAAAGTGTTTCAAAATTCATTAAAATGCAAAAAATAAAATGTAAAAAATTCTTTGAATTGACGAAAAAAATGTTTAGCTGAACCGAATTAAAAGCAAAGCATAAGCATAGGTGCCCACCCGCAGTTGCTACTCCGTTATTGACCAGGACCTTCAGAAGTTACATCCACGAGCCGTGGAAGATGAGTGGGTGCTATCTTTCCTCGCTTCGCAACTTCTCAAAGGCCCCTATCATGCTGATCAATACCGGCGCCGGCCACGACCAGTGGTAGAGTCACGGGGAAGTGGATGGGAATGTTAGTCCGATACTTGAGTGATAGAGACCGCCCAATCGACTGCTTCTCCGACAAAGTATCACATGAGTTTTGAGGGGGTTAGTAGATGGGTATGAGGTCAGGATTCACGAGTGGCAGTGATGTGGCCATGAGCATTTTGTTTATCGGTTGAAATTTTTAAATCTTAGGCAGCCGGCTGCGGAAAGATAAACTAGTGATGATTTAGAAAGTTTTTTTAATCGAACGCGTGCCAACCGAGCATTAGTGCTATGGGCTGGACTTATCAGTATATTTTTACTGTTTCTACAATTTAGATAACGCGAGCAAATTTCAAATATCCTCGCAGCACACAATACACGACAAAAATGCGAAACAAAAGCACACAAAAAGAAATCACTTTTCACTCCGAATATTTTTTACGACCACGCGCTCCCTTTGTCAATTATGCACTGATCAAATGTTTAGCTGAACCGAATTCGCTACAAAATCATTTTTTTTTAAATTTTGATAACCTTTTTTGTATGCCCAAAGAAGCCATTTTGCATGATTGTTTGGCAAAGTTTTAGGTATGGATAAGGACCACTCAGAACAACAAATTTTACATGGTAACATTGTTTTTTTGTGTCAATTTTTAATTTCTCTTATGTCATTTGTCGACCAATATTTAGTTTTTTTTTAGAAAACTAGTATTGATTCGAAAATGTATAGCTCGGTTAAAGATTTTTTGCATATTCTGTAAATTGCTGAAAAGTTGGCAATCGATGTGCCCTAAAAAATAGAAAAAAAATGAACCAGTGTTTTAATGCCAATCAAGTTTTTGTGACTTATGAATACAACTTTTTCCGAAGAAGCCAAATCAATCATAATATTTCTTCAAAAGATAAAGATTTTTGAATTTTCTTATATAATTTTTGTATGGACAGCTTCCAAATTTGTATGAAAAATGTTTTAAGATGATGCCTTGAAGTTTTGCATCATTTCCGACATTGTTATGTGAAAAAGTTATTGTTATATTGACCCGAACCCCAAATCAGATGGTCAAGGTACCCCAACGGAATCCGGAATATCTCCGGTAAAAGTGGACCATATTTGTCCCCCATCTGACAGAAAAAATAATGAAAATATTGGTCAATTCTACCAAAAGTTATGAGATTTTTAAGAAAAATAATAGGGGCAAATGACTACCCGAGCGTTTGAGTGTTAAAAAAGTTTTAGCCGGATAAAAAAAATACAATCGAATGACCACAATCTCAGAGAATTGCTCAGCTGAAAAGATTTGTTTTGCAATGCTGTACATAGGAGTTTCATGAAAATTAATAATATATTAAACCAACAAAAAATAAAAAATAAACTCATAGATCAACACAGGAAAATGCTTATCAAATAGTTTCCAATTTATTGGACTTCTATTTCTTTGAAAAACGGAACTTGAGCTAGCGCCAAGTGGTGGTTGCTAGTACCTAACGTGAATTTTTAAGAAGAATTTGTGCTATCTATCTAGAGAATCACACAGAAAGAACAAAACACAATCTGTTCTCCGTTCCATGTCCAACTCCAAACACTCCCTCAGGGTCATTTCGGCAATAAAATGGCCAATTGAGAGCACACATCAGTTCACTCCGCTCGTCCCCAAAATTGGGCCTCCGCTCGTCCCAAACGTGTGTGTGTGCGCGCGATGTTCACGCTTGATCTTTTCCAGTTCTGTAAGTGGTCCTCAAAAGGCCCCTCTTTTCCCTGGCCCACCTGGGCTAAACCCCCAGTGCTTGTGAAGTTTTGCCCCGTCACCTTCTGAAAAACCGGACAACGGACGGACGCGAGGCAACGAGGGGAAAGGGTGTCCGAGGGGCAGACAAAACAAATAATAAAACAACCCGAGCATCCTTATGAAGATGGATCCTTTTTTGTAGTGCCCGGCACACCGAAACTGTCAACAAAACACTCAAACGGCACGGACGTGTGTGTGTGTGACCCCTCCCCCTCTCAACTCCTTGCAAGGCCATTGTTGGCAAATCTGGATTGAGGAGAGGGGGATCCACCCCCGTTGACAGTCAGTTAGACAGTTGAGCGAGTTCTCTTTCTTTTGTGCTTTTTGAGTCACCCCTCGACACCACCCTCTGCTCACAGCTTGAGAAAATCGGCCCTAAATTGTGTGTTATTTGTTTGGCAACACTGTATTTACAGGGGAAAAGATTTTCCAACGCCTCAGGAGACCCTTGACACCGAACGAAAAAAAAGGAAACCCCAACACTGACGAATGCTGTCAGCTTGGCGATTGTGTGTGTGTGTGTGGACTAAGTTTTCCAAGAAGAGAGAGGTTGTCGAAGGTTTGGGCAACTTGACGGCCTCGGCAGATGAAAGAGTCAAATCACGATGGGGCGCCCGCGAAAGGAGCTGTTTTTGGGGGGAGGGGTGGGAGACCATAAAATTAAGGCACAGCATGATCGTTCAACGCAAACACGTGGCGCGCCAGGGAACTGAATGACTTTGGACTTTTGTGGCAGTGTTAAAAATACTTTGTTTTTTATTTTATTTTATTTTTTTTTATTTAAATTGTTTGGTAGCAATAAAAAAAACAATCGAAAAATCTATGCAATCCATGGCAATCTTATTATCAGAAGTAATTTACGAAGGTTCCAAATCAATCAAAAAATCTCTTCTCAAGATTCTGATTTTCGAATATTCGCCAGCCCAAAAAAAAAATAATGGAGTCATGTATGTTATGGATTCATGAACCAATGAAAAGTGACTTCTTCGACTTAAGAAAAGCAGGGACAGGTTTTCATTCAAGTTAAAAACTCAAGGTTAAAAATTGATTAAAAATATATAATTTACGAAAGTAACAGAAGATTTTAAAAGTATATAAAAGCTGAAATTTGCTAAGAAATCCACCTGGGTAATTCTCCGCCAACGAACACAGCAGTTGCCCCGACCCCTCTTGGATTTGCCTGAAACTTTATTCTGAGGGGTAACTTTTGTCCCTGATCATGAATCCGAGGTCCCTTTTTTGATATCTCGTGACGGAGGGGCGGTACGGATCCTTTCATTTTTGAACATGCGAAAAAAGAGGTTGTTTTCAGTAATTTACAGCCTGAAACGGTGATGAGATAGAAATTTGGTGTCAAAGGGACTTTTATGCAAAATTGTACGCCCGATTTAATGGCGTACTCAGAATTCCGAAAAAAACGTATTTTTCATCGAAAAAACACTAAATACATAAGGGGTTTGCTTATAAACGTCACGGGTTATCGCGATTTTACGAAAAAAAAAGTTTTGAAAAAGTTGGTCGTTGTTGATCATGGCTGTTCATGAAAACGAACAACGTAACAAAGCAAATCTCAAAAAGTAGCCCAAGGTATCATTAATGATAAGATAAGGTAAGGCGGGGTTTTGAGCTGTCAAACAATAGTTAGCACTAGCACTTCAACGGTTTTTCGCTCTTTTCAACAAAAATTATGAAATTGCTATTTTTAAGAATGGCATGATTTTTTATGTTTTGTTTATTTATTGGACGTTTATAAATTATTGAATAAAAAACATTAAAACGAGAAAATGCACATGAAAACCATAGGTCTTGACGGTTTCTATGTAAAAAAAATTTATACTGAATTTCTACATGAATGGCACCCAAAAGGAAGGCAAGAGGATTATTTTTTTTCCAAAATCTCGCGGGCTTTTAGTTGACTTTCGGTAAAATTTTCAATGTTTAGCAATTTGAAATGATCAAGTTTGTTTTCAAGTAATACTTTAATAAGCAATCAGTCGTACAAAACAAAGTTTTTTTTTGTTTTTAGAAAATTATTCACTTTTAGAATAAAAAAAAAACTAGGAAATTGAAAATATGATTTTGAAAACTTTTGAGTGGCGTTCAAGTGTTGGCATAAATGCTATTAAGAGTCTTTCAATATACATATATTGATGAGATAGTTGCATTAGACCCCCAACGAAATATCACGATTCAGCTCTAAGATGTCGGAAAATAGCCCTTCTTCAACCAGTAATTTATTTATCCTAAAGAACTTGAAAAAGAACACTGTGGGACAATTTTGTCATTTATTTTTTTACTACAATTGGATGAAAATTCAGTAAACTTTATTTATTAACATAAAGATAGACACAAGTTAAAAAATCATTCCATCTTGGAACGGTTCATTCAAAAGATCGGAGTTTCCGCGGCTTTTTTGTGAGCGAATGTTTGTTCGCTCTTTTCAGTGAACCGGCTCTTAGAGCGGCTCGCTCATTTTTTGCCCACCTCTAGTTAGCACGAAACGAGCAAATTTCACTGATTTTTTTGTAGGGTTGTTTAGTATGCTAAACTAGATAAAAAAAAATCGCTTTTTAATCGAAATATTGTCACAAAAAATAAAATGCAATTAAAATGCTTGCGTGAATGCTGAATGTATAACAAACTTACAAAAAAAAATATCCGGTGAAATTTTTCCGAAAAATGGTCAAATTAGATAATATAGAAATCGGTTTTCCTGTTAACTATATATACAGCTAAAAACCCCGCCTTGTTTAATCTCCATACCTTGGTGGTAGCTACTAAAATGATAGTTACAATTCTCATCTCAGAATTATTTGAAGAAACTTTTCAAGTGTTTTATTTGCATTTTTCTGTCTAATGAAGTTGTTCAATGCAGTGAAATTAATCACTCAATGTAATTTTAATGTTAACGTAGTGCTGGTAAATCACAAATTTCCAACAAAATTTCAAATCTATTTTTTGGAATTTCAAAACAAAAAGTATCACTAAAGGTTTCATACATCATTACAGTTGTGATACAATGATAGAATTGCAAAATATCAATAAATTTATGAAAATATTTTCTTTCCTTACGTTTAAGGTTTTGTCCCAAAATTTTTTTTTTATAGATTAAAATGAATTATTTGATTCAAAATGTCAAAAATCAATAGTTTAGAATATTTTTTTCAATTTTAATTTTAATATTAGTCAATAAGGCCATTGCAAATATTTTTCGAAGTTTTTGTCGCCCCTCTCACCCCCCTTCAAAACTGCACCGAAAAATCAGGGGGCAAAAAAAAATTTTTTTCAAAAAACTTAAAAATTTTAAGGGAAACAGATATCTATTAACTGGAAACAATTTTAAACGCATTTTCCCGCGTTTTAAATCATATTTAGCATGTCTGAGATCGATCATTTTTTTTTTCATTTTTTGTGAAATTCCAATGTACAGCACCGCAAAAAGTTTTGTTTTTCGGCGAAAAAAAAAATATTTTCAATGTAGAGGGAGTTGTGACGCTATAACCATGGCAAATAGTGTCCAGGGCATTTGTGGAAATACAATGTCCCATCCTCGAGGGTCCCGGAGCACCAAAACTTCTTAGCGGTGCTCCCAACGATTCATTGCTCTAAAAAATCAGGAACGTGAGCGGGAGATCCCCACGTTTCTTCCTCCCCTGTAGATTCAGAACTGTATTGCTGTTTGAACATTCGTGTTCAAACTCAATCCAATTCAACGAATCATCTTTGCGGCAAACTTTACGCAGTTGGCCTGGCCGCTTTAACGTTTTGTGATGTTTCAAAGCAATTTATTGCATTGGGGCACTGCAAATGTTAATAATGACAAGAGGATGCTAGGCGTTAATCAACCTAAGGCATTTTCCAGGATGCCCTCGAAAGACTGGCTGCGCTAGGGTTAGATTAGATTGACAGTGACATTCGCCAGAAAAGAGCTAAAACTACACATTTCCAGAGGTAAAATCACACCTTTTTCTGACATAGAAAAATGTATACATTTTTTTGCCCCCCCCCCCTTGACTTTGGCCAGAGTCGAGGTACATAACTTTGAAAAAATATTTGCAACGCCCTAACTAAGAAATGAATATCTTCTTTATCATTTTCATCAAGTAATCAAGTAATCTGGAACAATGTTAAAACTTCTTTGAAATTATCCTCTAAGCATCTTCAAATGGTCAAACTGACAGCACTGGACGCCAACATGCGTTCCAAACGCTCAACTCGGCCCCATAAATCGTACTTGATGTCGGGAAATGGTGTCGTCCAGATATCGCGTCAAAGACCAACCGCCTAATGATGAGTAATGTACAGACAAAGCTGAGCGGTCAAGCTGGTGACGCGTTGGATTTTCGGAACCACCACCCGACCAGCAGAGTCCGTTGATTGACATCAACTCTGTTTGGTCCAACATTTCTTCTGTTTCTTTGATGAAGACGGATTCTCCGGGGGCCGACTCCTGGGAGCACTTAATTGCTTCGCCAAGTACTTTCAGACGAAAGCATGTGAAACAGTAAACTCCGGAAAAGTACGGATTTCTTGGGAATTTTGTCATAAAGTGTTTACAAGGTACAAGGCTGGTCAACACAAAGTCAACTTTTAATGTCCCGGTAGAATTTTAGGTTCATCGTTAAGATAAGCTTGAACTGACTGTGGGCCGCCCACCATCGTACGAACTACCGGAGGTAAAAGGGAGCGTGGGCGTGGCTTTGTACAGTTGATGATGTTGTGTTGATGATGATGATGATGGCGATGATAATGGGAACAAATTAACTTTTCGTGTGATGAAAGGAGTACTGCGAAATCTCAATCCAATTCAAGGGCCGTGTTACGAAGACTTATTTAAGAAATAAGCTATGAGATTTTTGGGGATGATACCATTCAAAGCTGTTTGATGAACAAAGACTTAATCTTGTTGAAACTTGAATGGCAGAATTAAACTTTAGGATGCTCGGCAGTGTGATCGGTTTCTTTTCATTTAATACAACTTAAGACAAGAAAGGAGATTCTCATATTTTTTTTAATGATTCAATATTTTTTACAACTACTCCTTTGATGTTATGTGAATTCCAGGTTATAATTCCATGTACACTTCCAAATAAGTTTTTTCCTGAATACAAATTGACAATTTGAACGATGAAACCAAAAAATACATATTTCTGAAGAAAATCTAAAATTTATGAAAGGCGGTTATTACGCTAACGTAACGTTACGAATTTAGAATTAAAGTAGGAAACTTTTTCTAAATTGAATTACAAATTTTAGTATTTCAGTTTTGTCAAAGATGTCTGTAGAAAATCGTAACAACACCGGCTGCACCCAGATTCACAGCACGACCCTGGTTACATAAAATGTTCTCACATGAAAAAAAACCCTCCATCAACCATGAGAATTCCACCTGACCCTGCAACAAGTCAGCCGCCAACTGAGTAAACATCTCATTGGAGATTATTTTCCAACCCACCCAAACGCACTCGGGAGAGCCCCGAAAATTCCACTCATTTTCCCCTCATTTCCAAGGAAGCTTTTCTCTCAGTAACTCACTCTCATCTTTCTCTCGCCCCCAACAAAGGAAAATGCATTCTCCCAAAACACAAGCAACAATTGAACCATTCCGGCACCGCACAACAACACGTGGTCCCCGGCGAAGAAAGCAAACATTTTCACCTCTCGCGAGAAAAAGCGGAAAAATCTCGCGCAGAACCAAGCTCTCACTCGCTCTCTCGAAGCTCAATTCAGAGAGAATTTATAGCAACGGAGAGCTTTAAGCTCGCCGCCGAAAGCTCGCGTGCAAGCGAAATGGCGCGAGTCTTGCCATAAACGCCGCTATAAAACTTACCCATATCGTCGATGATGGGAGCCATCCGCAGGGTGATTCCCACGAGGAAGAGGCACATTATCAGCAGTAGGAAAGCGGTCGCGATGATCGTCCAGCGGGCGCGCTTCGGAAGATCGTCGGGGTCTATCACCTGCGGGGGGAGGAGAAAATGAGTGAGATATTTGATTTTTGTGTTTAGAATAAAATCAAACTTCAAAGAATACAAAATTACTATTTTTATTTAAAAGCAGTTAAAAAATGTATATTCGTCTGCCTATCTTTCCAATTTAATTAAAATCTGAAAATTAAAAAAAAATCCGTGTGAACTTGCCAATGCAAATCACACTATATTAATAATAAAAAAATTGTATTGATCTAAATTTTGCTATGAAATTGTATGTTTTTGAACACTATTCAGTAAAATGTATGATCTAATTTTTTGAAATTATGAATCAGTTCCAAATGTTTGATTACAATCGGGAATCAAATTTGATAATTGATGATGAACTTTTTTTTCTACAAATCTTGGATTTTTTTTAATACTTATTAACGGAAAACATATATTTTGGTGTTTAATCGAGTCGAGTCCAGGGATATAAACTTTAAAAAAGGCAAGGGCCTCATTCCAGAAAATAAAAAAAGGTTTATTTAATCAAGAAGATCTAAGATCAACATCTAAGAACCAGTTTTTTTTTAATTTTTAGTGTTAGTTTATTTTAGTTTTTAGGTTACATTCGAATTTTAATTAAAAAAAAAACATATCACATATTTTTCAAATTATTTTGATGACATGAGACTGTAGAAAAATAATATTTCATGCTTTTTTAGATGTTTTACAAACTTTTGGTAGAAGCATATTTGAGCAATGCTCTACGAAATCGATCTTTTTTAGAATGTTAATTTTTGTATTTTTTTAATTCGACTGAAACTTTTTTGGTGCCTTCGGTATGCCCATAGGAGCTATTTTGCATCATTAGTTTGTCCATATAATTTTCCATACAAATTTGGCAGCTGTCCATACAAAAACGATGCATGAAAATTCAAAAATCTGTATATTTTGAAGGAATTTTTTGATTTGATTTGGTGTCTTCGGCAAAGTTGTAGGTATGGATAAGAATTACACTGAAAAAAATGATACACGGTAAAATTTTTTTTGGTGATTTTTTATTCAACTTTTTGTTACTAAAACTTGATTTGCAAATAGTAGTTTATGCAACAAGTTGCAAAAAGAGGATTTTTTCAGCACGAGTCGTACATTTATCCAACGAGGTTCACCGAGTTGGATAAATACGAAGAGTGCTGAAAAAATCAAGTTTTGCGACTAGTTCCATACAACATTTTTTGCAATTCCAAAAAACAAACACTGAGTGAAATTTTATGTAAAATTTTCATGTATTTTATCAATAAATCGTTTAAATAAAAAAATGTTGAAAAGTATTACTTTTCGAAACAAGTGCTGAAAAGTTCAACTTTTCAGCACCCATTTGAGTGCTGAAAAGTAGAACTTTTCAGCATTTATTTTGAAAAGTGTGGCTATTCGATTCTGTTATTTTTGGTACAGAAAAGTAGGCTATTTCGTCGTTCAAGAATGACAGGAAAAGTGAGTAGTTTCACGACGGAATTGCAAAAAAGATTTTTTTTTAGGGGACATAAAATGCCAACTTTTCAGATGTTTCCAGGTTGTGCAAAAAATCTTTGACCGAGCTATGAATTTTTGGATGCGTGTACCCCATTTGGCATAATGGACATTTGGCATAACAGGTTTTCAAGAAGGACGTTTGGCATAATTGATCTAAGACTTCAGGGACGTTTGGCTTGACGGACATTTTGCATAATGGACGTTTGGTATAATTATTACTGATTTTTTGTTTTTTAAAAGTATTTTTCATTTTTACAAATGTTAATATATAGTTTTTTACCTTTTTTATATTGCTATAAGAAATTATCATTTGTTTCGAATAATTAGGTATCTCTATTAGAGTGTAACAAAAATGACTTTTTGGCGGGCATTCAAGGGTTTGTTCCGGTGGGCATACTAAGCCCAAATCCAAAATATGAGCTTGATTGGACGTAACAGGAGCTGGCGCTCCGCCCTTCAATTTTAAATGGGATTTAACCCGTAAAAAATATTTTTTCAAAAATGTCACTTTTTGAGGCATTTTGGCCACTGAAGCGTTTATTTTCAACATCATTGGCGTGTAGGCCAGATCCTTGCGCATCTTTTGGTATATATGACATTGAAATTTGGAGCAATCTAGAGCTCGGTACAGGCCTTCAAACTTTAGCATTTTTTCGAAAAATCGGTCCTGGCAAAAAAGATATGCGTCGCGCCTCGCGACGCCCTAGACGCCATTTGATTTTGCCGGGGCCGATTTTTCGAAAAAATGCCAAAGTTTGAAGGCCTGTACCGAGCTCCAGGGTGCTCCAAATGTCAATGTTATATATACCAAAAGATGTGTAAGGATCTGGCCAACACGCCAATGATGTTGAAAATAAACGCTTCAGTGGCCAAAATGCCTCAAAAAGTGACATTTTTGAAAAAATATTTTTTTACGGGTTAAATCCCATTTAAAATTGAAGGGTGGAGCGCCAGCTCCTGATACGTCCAATCAAGCTCATATTTTGGATTTGGGCTTAGTATGCCCACCGGAACAATCCCTTGAATGCCCGCCAAAAAGTCATTTTTGTTACATCCTAATCTCTATATTATTTCACAATAGTAAATTGTTTCCTTTTTGAATAATTCACAATAAAACATTTTAATTAAGTCTTCATATTTTTATTTAAATTTTAGTCTTTAAATATCTCTTCTTAGCTTTACATTTTTCTTCTTTCAATATAATTAGAATTTATATTTTTTAATGAAATTTTCCCTTCTTTAATGTGAATTTCAACATAAATATGATAAAAACTCCTTCAAATCTTCGACAATGGAGACAACTTTGCTTTTTTTATATTTTGCAATAAAGTTTTTTTTCAATTTTCCCATTTTTTATATTCAACATGAAGAAGGAAAATTCTCTTATAGATGTTCTCTTTAAACATTTCTATTACTTCTGCAATTTTTTCTTTGCTGGTTTATTTTTTCGCAATTAAATTGTTTACGCAAATTCCCTTCTTTTATTTATTCAAAACCAATTTTAAAGACGGGACAGTTAAAAAAATGCTAATGAAGTTGACTTTTTGAATAGATGTAGGTGGAAAACATAAAAAATAATGCGATTCTCAAACATTTAAAGAGCATGATAATCTTTAAAGAGACTTTTCTTTCTATAAGGGTAATTCTCCGCCAACTCACACAGCAGTTGCCCCGACCCCTCTTCGATTTGCGTGAAACTTTGTCCTATGGGGTAACTTTTGTCCCTGATCATGAGTCCGAGGTCCGTTTTTTGATATCTCGTGACGGAGGGGCGGTACGACCCCTTCCATTTTTGAACATGCGAAAAAAGAGGTGTTTTTGAATATTTTGCAGCCTGAAACGGTGATGAGATAGAAATTTGGTGCCAAAGGGACTTTTTTGTAAAATTAGACGCCCGATTTGATGGCGTACTCAGAATTCCGAAAAAACGTATTTTTCATCGAAAAAAAGCACTAAAAAAGTTTTAAAAATTCTCCCATTTTCCGTTACTCGACTGTAAAAATTTTTGGAACATGTTATTTTATGGGAAATTAAAATTTCGTGTTTTTTCTAACTTTGCAGGGTTATTTTTTAGAGTATAATAATGTTCTACAAAGTTGTAGAACAGACAATAACAAAAAAATTGATATATAGACATAAGGGGTTTGCTTATAAACATCACGAGTTATCGCGATTTTACGAAAAAAAGTTTTGAAAAAGTTGGTCGTCATCGATCATGGCCATTCATGGTCACCCGCGACAGACACGGACGACGAAACAAAGAGAAACGCAAAAAGTAACTTTTTCAAAACTTTTTTTCGTAAAATCGCGATAACTCGTGATGTTTATAAGCAAACCCCTTATGTCTATATATCAATTTTTTTGTTATTGTCTGTTCTACAACTTTGTAGAACATTATTATACTCTAAAAAATAACCCTGCAAAGTTAGAAAAAACACGAAATTTTAATTTCCCATAAAATAACATGTTCCAAAATTTTTTACAGTCGAGTAACGGAAAATGGGAGAATTTTTAAAACTTTTTTAGTGTTTTTTTCGATGAAAAATACGTTTATTTGGAATTCTGAGTACGCCATCAAATCGGGCGTCTAATTTTACATAAAAGTCCCTTTGACACCAAATTTCTATCTCATCACCGTTTCAGGCTGCAAATTGTTGAAAAACACCTCTTTTTTCGCATGTTCAAAAATGGAAGGGGTCGTACCGCCCCTCCGTCACGAGATATCAAAAAACGGACCTCGGTTTCGTGATCAGGGACAAAAGTTACCCCTTAGGACAAAGTTTCACGCAAATCGAAGAGGGGTCGGGGCAACTTTTCCCGATTTCGTGTGAGTTGGTAGAGAATTACCCATAGTGTAAATTTAATTCAAATAAATAGCATTCCACCTCAGGACACATTTATAAAGCCGTATCTTACAATTCAACAGGTGTTTACAACCCATATTCTTAGATCACCCCCATCTTTAATAGCTCAGCGAAGCTTGCCAACTGGCTCAACCAAACCGCCCCAACAATCTGTTCCCGGCATTTCCCAGCTAAGCAACAGTTGTGCATTTCCAGATTCTGCTCCTAGAAAACGGATGCTCAACGCCAAATGTGCGGGCTGTGCTTTTACTACCCCGACAAAAAGCTCCCCCTACGTGGCTCGAACTGGAATCTCTTAAAGAAAAAGGGGGGGGGGGACTGAAACAAAACGAGTCAAGCGTAGGGAAGCTAAAAAAAAGGAGAAAAAAAAAGTACATTTAAAACGAACCCACCGACAAACCAAAGAGTAAAAAAACAGTGGGTGTAAAATTGTCCCTTCTTGGATTCCCGTTCCGCGTTACTCCTTTCGCCGGTAAAACCCCAAAGTTGGTAATGACCGTAACTAAACGGGCAATAGAGGCGGCAGCAGTGATTGTCAAGTTTTTTTGCCTTTAACATTTTGTAAAACGAGTTTTCTTCTAGAAATCAATGTTTATTTTCAAAGCAATTCTTTTTCTTCACAGTTAGACAAATTTAAAAATTGTAGTTTAAAGATTTTGCAGAGAATTTCCCAGCTTCCCTTTAACTGGTCCTTCTCGGACCTATGGCAGTCGACATCTCCACCCAGCCCCCCCTTCAACCAGGACAGCACCCCGTGAAGCGGAAAGGACCGTCCGCAAAACTAATCTCCGGAGTGACACTTTTGGTCTAGCGTGGGAAAAAAGCGGGTCCGTTGGTCAAGTCCCACCGAGGACGAACGGGGTACGAACGGCACAAAAAAGCTCGTTAATGTGATAGGGCCTCCCAGGGGTTTTCCAAGAAGGGCCAAACGGTGGAAAATGGGGGAAGGGTCGGAAGTAGTACTTACCTTCACACTTTGATCATCAAGATCGTGAACCAGGATTTTCCGCTTCTTGTGTCTTTTCTTCTTGCAGTGTCGATGGTGGTGATGTCTGGTGGCGGCGACGGCAAGGGGATCCACGTGAAAAAAAGAGTAGAAAAAGGAGTGAATGATGAGCGTGAAGGGGTTGAGCGGGGGTTAATTGATTTTGCTTGTCTTTTTGTTGGTACACAAGAAGGTGTCTACTTTCAGGGTAAAATGTTGGATTGGATAAGAACCTTACAGTGACGGGTAAATATTTTTATAGGAGCTAAAAAATATTAAAGTATTTAAAACTGAGTGAGTCAACTCTAAAAAATCAAAGTGTTTCAAATCCCGTTAACAAAATAATTATGAGGACATTTTGTTGCATCATTCCGGAAACATAGCCCATGATATCTCAACACTGCTTTTGCCAAATTTGCCCAACATTTTGGTGAGTACTCGTGAAACCGGTCTCAAAAAGTTTAATAAAAGATAATAAGAATATTTTTATGTTTTTGTAGCTAAATGTACTCATTGTAACTTGATTATTCACAAAAAAAAAACCTGAATTGAAATGAATTGAATTTTTATGCTTTTATATAAAAAATCGTATTTTTATGGCTTTTGTATTTTCTTTTAATACACAATTCCAAAATCGGTCTTCTTCATGCACACAGTTTTTCTTATATTTATTTCTCTGATTCCGACTTGGGGTCCAAACGAAATTCTTAACCTATATTGTGGTTTCGAGAAAAACGATCAAGCTTGCTTTGCAGATGGAAGTAATACAAGCTTAAACCGCTCTTTACTCACTTTAATCATGAAACTATTAGGAGTGAATTGAAATCATGTTTCCAGTGTATTTAGTAAATTTTCTGTAATATGAAATTTTAAGATTTTCTACATGTAATGAGTAATCCAAGGTTTTGTATGAAATTATTTTGATATAATATTTTAAATATTTCTTTGGATATGTATCAAGGTTTTTTGGGAATGAGCTATGAACAATTATACAATCAACCGGGATGACCCTGAAAGCTGCAAGATTTTTACTCAATGAAAAATACGATGCACATACGAATGAAATGGCTCAAAACCATTGAAATCTATAAAAGAGTAAGGAGAAGACAAATTTTATTTAAAAAAAATGTCCACGGCTCTGGTTAGACTTTACAGGAGGGCCAAAAAAAATTTTTTTTAAATAATCAAACATTTAAAAAATACAACAATCTTTAGATATAATTGCCAGTTGGCTACTGTGAACGATATACAAAATTCTTTAAATTTATTACATATTTCCCGGAGTTTACGTTATTTTCTGATATGTGGTTCATATACTCAAAGTTGATAAAATGCTAAAATGTACTTTGTCTGAATCAAAAATAATAATAATTTAAAATGTAATGAAAGTAAATTTTGAAGAGGGTGACACAAATTTCAGAAAAATATTACTACTAAGGATTATTTTATTGCTCTCAAAAGGTCAAGATTTTCTGATTTAAAATGAATTTGAATTGAAAAACACATTGCATTTTCTTTATTTAAGTTTTCGGGTTAATAAAAACTATTCAGTACAAAAAAATTATTATGAAAAAGCGAAGTTGAGATCCATACTTAACAAAAGTTTAAAAATTACAACAGATTCTAAGCTTTTCCTTTAAAACAGTGTCAAATGATAAAAAAAAATCATAAAATTGTTTCGTTTTTATGAACCACCAATGACATTAACTTTGGGTGTTTTATTAAATGTTTATAAATTCAGTAAAATAGAATTTTCATTGCCTTTTGTTTCATAGAAGTCTGAACAGCAGTCCATAGGTCCATACGGTGATCCATTTTTTTCAATTCAACTTTTTTCGAGAGCCCAAATAAAAAAACTTAATAAAAAATAGTACATTTGAATAATTATGTAAAATAGCCTGTTGATCACTTGTAAAGTGGTTTGATATTGATATAAAAAACTAATGATTTATTAAAATGTTGATCCCCATTTTAGGAAACAGTTTCAATGTGAGTAAAACTAGTAAATATCATGTCAAAACTTTCATCATTTTTTTTTTGAAATTCAGGCTTTCAGGATTAAGGCAGATAAAAACGCAAGTTTCAAAAAGTTTTTTTCAACAACCCTCCCCTCCTCCCATTATTGAAAATTATCTCGAAAAATCAAAGGCAAAAATAGTTTTTTTTTCAAAAAAATCCATGGAAATTTTACTGCAATCAACTAAATCAATCAAAAAAGATTTCCTCCTGCGTTTACATTTTTTTGGTCATGTTTTGGTTTATTCCAACATAACTTGAATTTTAGAGAGTTTTTGAAGAATTTTTTTTTTACCTGGAAAGTTTTTTTAGGTCGAGTCTTACTTTTTTTGAAAATAATGATTGCAATTCAACTTTACGGGTTCAACACATTTTTTTGTTGAAATGTAAAAATTCTGACCCTCAACGATTTTTTATTAGTCACACTTAATTTAAAGATGAAATTACGCAGTTACTTTAATTATGCGGCCATTTTTGAAGTATAAAAAAAACTTTTAAATTTTATTGAAAACTTAAGTGCAGTAAATAAATCAACAATACCTATTGAAAACTGCCATTTTGTGTTTTCTATTAATTTTTATGTACGAAGATGATGAAAAAATAACAGAAGTTTCAAAGTACTTGAGCTGATTGATGTATTTTCCAGTCCTCTAAATTGAAATAACGTAATTTATTTTTATAAACATCTTATTTTGTAAATTTGGCCCGCAAGCTCATTTGAGCTTCAAATTTGGCCCGGTCTCCAAAAAATTTGAGCACCCCTGTCTTAAGATGTCTACTACACAACCTTTTCAACAGAATTGAGAAGAACCAGAAAAATTCTAAAATCCGAAAAAAATCATCTTTTTCAACAATATTATAAATTCATCTGAACCCAACACATTTTTTCACTCACCTATGCTTATGTCTTCTCCTATGTTCAGGCACTATTGCATCAAGCTCCCCGTGCCGGTCCGGATCAAGCTGCAGCGAGACGTCGTACATGAAGTCCTCGTCGTACGGGAATTGGCTAAACATTCAAGCGAGAAGAAAAAGAATAAAAATGTTTAAGGTGAAGCCGTTGATCATTTTCGAAGAAAATTGATCATCACTATAAAATATTCTGTATTAAATTCAATTTAACGAATTTCAGCACCAAAAGGAATCATCATGTGCCCATTGTTGCCTTCTTGAAGCCACTGAAAGAATTTTTGATCTAAATCAATTGTGCTTCAAAATTTATATAATTTTGTGGCACAGTCATTGACGTCTTAGTTGGCAATCATTGATTAATGACGATTTCCATAACTTCACAAGTAATGGGATAATCGTTACCAAAAGGTATCAGCATGTGTAGGGCACTATTCTAAACAACTTGTTGAAGGAATTTTGTCAAAATATTGAAAGCGACGCAAAATTTATATCATTGAACGAAAAATCATAACAATGATGGAAGTCTTCACGTTAAATAGGTGGAACATTTTGAAGCAATTCAGTTTTTTTTTCATTGCGATGATTAGACTAGAGGTCCTAGTATTTTTGTAGAATATTATTCCAAGGACTGTTGTATCGAATCTATCGTGAGGTCATTCATTGGTTCTCATGGGAGTACATTTCACCAGCGTTCTTCCTGGTGGTGCATGATGTGGAAAATGTGCTGGTTTGAGATCGTTAACTCAGAGGTTGGAACAGTTTAAACACACTCTAGAAGAGGCATTAAGCTTTAACAAACTTGTCAACAACTCTGATGCAAAAACTAATTTTCTGATACTCTTTCCAACCTATTGTTTAACAATCTTGATGCTTCCAACTGCTTGTACAAAATGAAACAGAAAAAAGTGCAACCACTCCCGGTAGATACTCCACAATCCCACCTGTATCCGGAACTTGTTTCGGAGGTCCGAAACGGAAGGGGTCCTCTCCCACGGGGTGTCAACTTACATCGGTTGGTTGGGCGGCCGGCTCAGGATACAGTGCTGCAAGCCGCCGCCGCCACCACTGGTTCCGGCAGTGCAGCCTCCGGATCCTCCCGCCGTGCTAGTAGAGGGAAATACAATTACCGGATCCGAACAGCGCTTCAGATATTCTAGAACAGGAGGATGAGAGACAAAGTTACTTTGAGAAAATCGACGCTCGTGACACCGAATCGACAACTAAACACCGTGAGTGTGAGTGTGTGGAAATCTATGCGACTGTGTGCTTGTGCGATTCTCTGTGAACATTGTGATTGATTTAGTACATTTTTTTTTAAATTCATGGTCACTGAAGAACATTTTTCTAGTTGATGACAATTTTATGAACTTTTGCTTACAAGATGTTTAAATTTTGGTTTAAATAATACAACTCGACAATTTTGAAGTGGATGTCAGTAAACGCTTCCGTTTTGTCATGGTATGATAGATTTGGGCTTCTCGAACACGATCCAACCAAAAGAATTGAATTTCAGTGAATTCGAAGCCGGTAAATACAATTATTTATTTTCAGGAAATTTACTTAAATTTAGATCTGTCGATTACTTCAAGAAGCAAGTTCTAGGAGCCAAATCTATCATAAATTAATACAGTAAATTTAGAAAGTGCCGTTTTCTTAAGATTTTTGCTATTATGTGAGTTCATGTGGGTGTCGTCGGGGGACAGTTTCGTTGGGAAATTCTAGGAGGATCCATTTTCCCCTCTCTTCACACACAAAACATCGCATCCACAGCCGTCTGTCAACGTGTTGGCTTTTACGAGCCAATAATACTCATCGTTCGTTATTGGCTTTGTGAAGGCTTCACTACGTCAGGATGCTCAGGAGTGGAAGGATGCATTGCATTGGCCGCGGAATATGTACACACACGTGTGAAATGATTTATGTTTGGAGGCGATAACGGCTAACAACGAACGTGATGATGCATTATATTTGTTGTTGGCGACAGTACCAATGCATCGCGTAGAACACGTGGCCAGAGGCACGTATTAAAAATAGTACCAGCATTCATGTGCAAATTGATATGGTGCGAGTGTGATTTATAGCTCTAGTGTTCACAGGTTGTTGGATAATTTATTGGTTATGTCTTCATTTTGAAAGTGTATCCAAGTTGATTTTCTGTGGTTTAAATATAATTTTGACCTGTTGGGATTTAATTAACTGAGTCAAATTTTAAATCGATTTGCAGGGCAACTACTACTTTGCAACCTCTCGTGCGTCCAAATACAGTGAAGTGATGATCAGTGCTGTTACACCACGCTAGAAAGTTGAGACTACAGAGAGCAAATAAAGTTAAGAAGCCCAACCTGGACCAGATACTTACTATATTTCCGCTTGTTGAGCTTCTCCTCGTCGCTCTCGTTAAGCTCGCCCATCATCAGCGGATCGTCCGCACAGTCTCCAGGATCCCTGGCCAGCGCCATCCCCATAGTCGTCGTCGTCGTCGTTGCACGATTGCTACTAAAGCTATCCCTATGACTACGGCTAGTGTTGTGCTTCTGCTGACCACCACTTCCGGAAGGTCGATAGTGCAGCTCCACGTCGCAGCTCGACTGCCGCAGAAAGCCGTGGCGCGGCGGTTTTCGGCTGGATTCAGCGCCGCCACCACCGATTGTCGTCGCAGGATGTTCCGTTGGAGTTGTGGCGGCGGCGGCAGTGGATAGTCGGTGCAGCTTGATCATATCACTAACCGGCGACGCGGACTGGCGCATCGATATCACAGGTAGGTTCGGGGCCGTCAGTTGATTAAAGCTTTCGATGAGTCCCGGCGTCGGGGGAGGAGGATTGTCGTACACGAGCACGTCGCTGAACCGCTTGACGGCGTTCAATTTGTTGAGCTTGGATTTACTAGCGCTACTACTACTGCTATCGACTAGGGCTTGCTGTTGCTTTTTGCTGCTGCTCCGCCTGTCCGGCGGTTGCGGCTGCTTCTCCTTCGGTATCACATTGGAGTTACTGTTGCTGAGGTTGCCGGCTTCCGGGAGGGCGGCGTCCTCGGCGTTCCGGCTGAGATCGATCACGAATGAGGTGTCTTCGATGTCTTTCTTCGATTTCGTCGACGGCGCTGTCGTCGTCTGGTAGGTTGCGGTGCTGAACGTAAGATGGCGTGCTTCGGTTGACTTTTGTCGGGGTAGAACCGGACTGTTCTGGGCACTGATGGACTTGGCCTCGAGGACTCGTAACCTGTGGGAAGCGGTACCCAGTAGTGCCGGCTGTCGAGTCGATGTCATTCGATACTTGCTAACGTTCTTGATGATCGGAACCGGTTCGGAAGCTATGCTTCGTTTCATTTCGGATATCTCGCTGACGTCCAGCTCGATGGACACGTTGGTACCGCTATCCTCCATGTCGTACTGGGTGCTCAACGGATCGGAATGTGGCTCTATCTCGATGGACACGCTGACCGGCTCCAGGGTGCCGCACCGGTCCCTAAACCGGACATCGTTCGATCGGATCGACTTCCGATCATCCTCCAATGATTGTGCTATCGCTTCACTCTTCGAAGGCAACTCATCGCCGAAGGTCATACCTCCAACGGCTCCACTAGTACTGTCATCGTCCCGCCCAACTCCAAGCCCCTCAACCCGATCCCTCCCTTCCACCCCAACCCCTCCAATGGCATCGACCAGCGACGAAAAGTCTCCAATCTCCACAATAACCTCATCCACTCCATCGCTGACCGTCGAGTACTCCGGCACCGGCAATCCTCCAACAGCCCCCAACCTGTCCGTTTCCTCCTCCTCCCCGTCCCCTCCATCCTCCACCGCCACCCCGCCATTGCTCTTCCTCTTCCCAGCCTCCCCATTCTTCCCCACCACCGTCTTCTTGCACGACCTCCTCCCAAACAGAATCCTCCGCAAAGCCCGCGACTTCTTGTTCCGCTTCTTCAGCTCGCACTCCCGCTTGATCGCCAGGATCTTGTTCTCGACCAGCGTCGAAAAAACCGCCTCGAACCGGATCGCCCGGTTCAAATCCTCGTACGTGTCCGTCGTACAAACGGCCTTGTCGACCTTCATCTTCTCCGCTTCCGTTTAACCCTGGCCAGCTGTCTGCCAAGGCCGTCGGATCGTACGGCGTAACGGTGTCGCATCTGCGTGTCTACCGATTCGGCCACATTCCACAGAAAAGTTCCCACAACTTGGTTGGGGTAGCGGAGAGCGGCGAGGGTGGAATCAAAATGAAGCTATCAACGGGACAAGGACAAATTGGGGTTCGGTGAATGCTACGGCCCTTCGAGGACCAGTCGCAGGAGATGGAGTTCGATTGATAAACAGCCGGCTGATGATGACATCATCTTCATTTCATCTCATTTTGTTTCGTTTGCGACGGGGGGAGATCTGAAATGAAAGATAGACGAAGAACAAATTAGGCTTTTCTCCGTTGTCTCTACCGAGAGGCTGTCCATTATGGGTGGGTGAAATGGAAGAAAAATAACTTTGGTTATGGTTTCGTAATGAGGTCGGGGAAATGAATCGTTTCAAGGTGAGGTGGGTTGATTCTGTGGGCGGGGATGCTATGCGGTACAGTGGCAGTTTTTCTTTTAGGAAAATTTTTAGTACAATCTTGAAATATTTTAAAATAATTTAATATGTTCATCAAAATTACTTACAGTTAACCCAAAGCAACTTTGGAGTTTTTTTTTTGAAAAGGTCCAATAAACCCAAAAAGCAAAATCTGGAAATTTGGTTCATTGGTTTTTGCTTTTTGGGTGTTTTTTAATACCCCTGACTCAAGGCGGTTTAAAAACACCCATAAAGCAAATACTGTAAATTTAGTTTATTGGACCTTTTCAAAAAAAAAAACTCCAGAACTATCAGTATGCGTTGCATAAATATTGTTGATTTGAAAAAAAAAACTTTCTAATATCTAATCGAAGGTTCAAGTGAATCCGATTTACATTTACAGTAAACTATTGCAAGATTTCATCGTGAGGCATTTTTTGCAATCAACACTTTGAACACTCAAACTCAACAAATCCCCACCTAATGAAACCAACCTATTAATTTTCGCACTTTATGCAGCAAACAACACAAAATCAACCCCCCAAAGAAATGCGTTACCGCAGAGCAGCTGTCATCAGTTTTTATGAAAATGCTCAAGGCCGTCCAATCCGCCATGGACCATGAAATCCAAGTAAATATTAAACCAGAAACCCCCAACACCCCCTCCTTCCCAGCAGTCTTTTGGCCCCCTGGTTTGGAGCGAATCCGGTGCCATCGTCGTTCACAAGTGCAGCACTTGGTGGCGCTGCTCTCGGAATACTAAATTGGACGACCGTGTTGCTTTTATCATTCCCTCCGGCCCCAGGCTCCACCGGAAGGTTCTGGCCACGGAGTCACTATCTTTTGAACGTTGATTTGCTCATAATTAGCTGAACGTGAGAATGTTTAATCAACCGGCGAAGTTTTTCTCGCCTTCTGAGTCTGATTTGCTGTCCTCCCCGTGGAGAACGGTACAAATGTCCGCGTGGAAATCTTCCGTGCCGAGAGATAACCATCGCTAACGCGGTATGTTTTTCAATTTCACCGGGTTAATATTTGGTCCATTTTGGTGATGTGCGTAGAATACATTTCAATCAATTTACAGTTGACGATGTGAAAAACGGGTGGCCCTGGGACGCGACACGTGCCCAGTTCCAGTGTTTACTGTTACGTAAGCTGGGACAAAACATGTGCGTGGATCGATTTTTATCGGGCGCCAATCTTTTTTTTTTTTGCTCCCACGCATATTTTTGTCCGATTTCCGTCCCAGACTTGCTGCCATTTGCGAGCAAACGATTTTTGGAATCTCGATTTATACAAAAACCGTCGTACACACTCGATCATTTTGACGTGTTTATTTGTTTGTTGGTCCCCACCGGGTCCAATGTACTATATAGCTTTTTGTTTACAACGTGCGGTCGTCGGTAATTAATGGCGCTATAAATAAGGACGCACACGTGGTGGGAGATATGGGGGCAGAATTTGAATTCTTCAAACGAAATATCTCTTTGACCATGGTTATATCGGACAAATTTAGGTGATTAAACAGTTAGGATCAGGGTAGCTCAATATGCAGAACTGACGGTTTCTAGTTTAGTTCAGGCCCCTGAACAACTATATTTTTTGAAGTTTATGTCCCTCAACCCTGGCCAAACTCAAGAAGGGGGACAGAAAAATAAAAAAAATTAAAAATTAAATAACAAGCCATGGTATTCACATTTTAATGAAAAAACAGTTTTAAAATGAATGATACACCTGCCCAGTTGTATTCCAATCATTAGTTTTAAAAATTGCTAGGGATTGACGAACCTTTTTTTTCAGCCGAAAAAAAACTTTTTGCATTACTGTGCAATGGAATTTCACAAAAATTCAAAATATGTTTGGTTAATCCCAGACATGCTAAACATAATTTTGAACGTAGGAAAATGCATTTCAATTTGTTTTCAGTTTTTAAGACTTCTCCATACCATTCCATTCCATTAAAATTTAGAAGTTTTTTTTGAAAAAAAAATTGTTTGCCCACTGATTTTTCGGCACGAGACTTTTGAAAATATTTGCAATGGCTTAAAAGAGTATAAAAATTTAAATCACAAGCCATGGTACCCTAGTAACATTTTAGGTTTTAAGTAGGCCATAAAAGCCCGTTTAGGCCGTATGAGGGTTTTCAGAACCATGATAAAGCCTGTAAGTTTAAAAATGTTACTAGGGTTTTTGAATTTGGAATACAAAAGTGCTTCAACATGCATTCTACACCTGCCCTGTTTTTTGCAATCATTAGTTTTCAAAATATCTAAGTATAAACGCATTATTTTTATTCCGAAAAAAAAAATGTTTGCGGTACTATACAACGGAGTATCACCTCCCTTCCCACCTCCCCATTCAAATTTCCTCCACAGAAATAGGGGGGCAGTGAAAATTTGCTTGAATTGAATAAAATTTTCACTGCAAAAAAACTCTAAAATTTAAAAATTAAAAAATATTTAGGAAAAAATGTTTACCAGTTATAGATGCATTCTCAATCAAATGAAGAATTTTCAATCATTTAAAAAATATAAAAGCAGAAACCACAGAGCGGTACAAGACAGCAAAGTTGAAAAAAAAAATTTCATAAAATCATTGACATTTCACCAATTGTTGATAGTAGCATGTAATGATAAATAAAGCATTATGCAATACCTTTTGCATCAAAATTGCAAAAAACCATGAACTTGGATTTTTTTTAACGTGTCCCATTCCTCTCGCCCTCAAGCAGAGCCGAGGGACAAAAATTTTAAATATAATTTGTACTAGTTTAATTACTAGGGTTAGTAAGGCCGTTGCAAATATTTTTCAAAGTGTATGTCGCCTCCCCCCTTCAAAATTGGTCTGAAAAATCAGGGGGCAAAAAACATATTTTTCCAAAAAACTTCAAAATTTCCATGAAAATAGAAGTCTATTCAAATGAAAACAATCTAAAATGCATTTTCTGCATTGATGATCACATTTAGCATGTTTGGGCTAGTTTTAAAATGTTTTGATTTTTTTGAAATTCCAATGTACAGCATCGCATGAAAATTATTTTTCGCAAAAAAAAACAAATTTTCGTCAATACTTAGATATTTTGGAAACTAATGATGGCAAAACAACTGGACAGGTGTATAATGCATTTTAAATCACTTTTTTCATTAAAATGTTGAAACCTTGGCTCGTAATTTAAATTTTCGTACTTTTTTTTATTTTTTTGCCCCCCTCCTCGACTTAGATCAGAGTCGAGGGACATAAACTTCAAAAAATATTTGCAACGGCCTAATTACAAAATATTGGAATTTTATGAAAATTTCAGGGCACTGAAAAGTGAAAATTCTTTAAATTAACTCAAAAACGTATTACTTTATTACAATTGTGTAAACTGTAAACTGAAAAAGTTAGCAGTAGTTCAAGATACAAAACGTAAGTCCTTGACAAAAAAATATAACTGCAAAAAATAAATCAATTTATCAACTTTGTGAAATGTCGTAGAATTTTCATCTGCTAAGTTCAAGATTCTGCTATCCTAATTTAACCGAGATTTAAGAAAATTTGTTAAAATACATATCTACAAAACGAAGCAAATCTTTAACAAAAGATTCAACAAAAGTACAATTAGTGATATAAGTTAAAAAAAATCATTTGGTGGTATGGATTTAAGCTATAAGTAAATTTGAGTAGTCAAAAAAGGGAAAATGTGTAGCAGTTTTGAACATTGGTTTTTTTTTAATTATAATAAGGGCGTTGCAAATATTTTTCAAAGTTTATGTCGCCCCCCCCCCCCCTTCAAAATTGGTCTGAAAAATCAGGCGGCAAAAAAAATATTTTTCCAAAAAAATTCAAAATTTCCATGAAAATAGGAGTCTAATCAACTGAAAACAATCTTAAATGCATTATTCTGCAATTATAATCATATTTAGCATTTTTGGGCTTGTTTAAAAATGTTTTGAATTTTTATGAAATTGCAATGTACAGCACCGCAAAAATTTTATTTTTCGCAATAATAAAATTTTCGTCAATACTTAGATATTTTGGAAACTAATGATTCCAAAACAACAGGACAGGTGTATTATGCATTTTAAAACACTTTTTTTCATTAAAATGTTGAAACCATGGCTCGTTTTTTAAATTTTTATACCTTTTTTATTCCCCCCCCCCTCTCGACGTTGGTCAGAGTCGAGGGACATAAACTTCAAAAAATATTTGCAACGGCCTGAATGTTAGAAACATTGATAATTTATACATTGATAATGTTGTTATTTTACACTCTTTTTAGAACATTGTCTAATGACGAAAATAGTACATGGGTTATTTTAAACTTCACACTGTGTAATTTTATATAATAACCAATCAAAACTAGTTTGACTAGAAAAATGCATTCAATTATCTGCATTTTTTGAAATGTGGTAATAAATAACATCTTCAATAACAGTTTTAAATTTGTAATGCATTTTGAATTTTTCAAATAGCCGTTTTCAAACTTGTGGAGTGTTTATATTTAAAAATCTAAGTTAAATACATAAAGTTGCAATTTGCCAATAGATTATTTCAAATTTTTCGGCTTTTCACGGCATTTGCCAAATTTCACCTCCGTTTAATCGCTTAAAATCACTAGCCCGACTAATTTCTATAAGAAAATGTAGGAACCTTATAATAATAATAAGTTTTATTTGTTATTTGAAATCTTTTTAAAACGTCGTCTTCAAAGCAATTATTTGTCTACTTAGATTGGCACTTTGAAGAGTAAATGTTTTGTATAAGCTAAGTGAAATTTGTTCAAAATTCATCAAAACATACAAATCTACTCCTCTACAAACTCTAATATCTTTCCAAATATACTCACAAAAGACCATGCATATTTCATTCTCTCACTACGGCTACGTTCCCCATCATGAATATTCTGCCATGCTTGTTGAGGTATCCACTGAAGAGCTGGCTTTGTGTTTTTTTTTTGTGAACTAAAAACAGTATCCTGCCGACTGTTTATTGTTCAAATCGTCGCAGACATAGTCGATCGTCACAAGTATACCCAGTGCCGCCATTGCCATCGATTGCCATTACGTGATGGTTGTTTTTGGTGGGATTTAATTTTTTAATTTAATGTTTGTTAAAAATATATTTTCTGTATTAGCACCATTTTATTTAGTAAATTATTTTTTTATACGTTAGGTTTAATAAATCGTTGGATTCTTGATAAAATTTATCATTAATTTAATTTAATGACCATTTCCAATAGCAAATAATTCCAACAGTTACGTTTCACGACGCACAGATAGCCAGAAGGTAGCACAACATCACGACATTTTATCGAATTTTCCCAACATGCATGTCGTCATAAATATTTCCAGCACCCTCGTCCTGGAATGCTTCAGTGGAAGTACAAACTTGCAACTCGTTTTCATATTTATGTTTATCGATTTAATTGAATTTTATTTGCATTGTAATTTATCTGCCCCATCCCACCCGATATGGTTGTCGATGGACGCTGGTCCTTTTGGTCATCGATTGCCACAATGAATTACGGTAACCTGCTCGAAAAGCGTTTGTGTGGGCATTGCTAAATTGACGGTAAATTGCACGACGGGGATGGCTTCGTGTGGTTAACTAATGGAAGTTGTGGTCTGATAATTGCTTGGGAATCGGTTGAAATCAAATCAAATGTTTCCTGATCAAAAATCTGGTTTGCTTTGAAATGAAAATTTGTCCTTCCAGTGATCCGCCTCTTAAAGCACAATCATTAACGCAAGCCACCTGGTTAGAGCATATTTCAACCCGATGAAGATAATTATAATCGGATCTTACACCAGATGCAGTCCTCGTTGTACCAGCGCGAGAACAACTCTCAACTTGCAGAAAGTGGCAAAAGGATCCACTTCCAGAACAAGCTAGGTATACCTGGAAGGCACTCGAACGACAACGGGGACAAGGGGGACAAAAGGAAGGTCCATTGAAGCGAAGTAGTTCTGGCACTGAATCCACGCTTGGCAGAAGATCCTTATCGCTTTTCTTGGTCTTTTTTCCCTGTGCCATCTTGAAGGTTCTCCGACCCACGGAGATGCACTCGAAAGGCGAGCTGAAAATATGATATTCTTGTGCGTTCTGCCTTCTGCAAAAAAGGTTTTCCTTCCACGATGAAAACGAAACTCAATTTGGAATTCAATCTGGTTCGGTTGGATTGAATTGTTGAAAAGGGGTGGGCTTTTTTTTCGCTTTCTCTAGGAATGTGGAAATTTGCCAGAAGTCTGGTGGCTGCTTGACTTTGCGACCTTTTGGGAAGTTGAGTTTTTTTTAACTCGGTTGTAGAAGGCTTTAAATCTTTAAAAATTGTATTCAATGAATCTTCAAATCGCTTTCACCAAACAGCTTCAATAAATTCTAATTAATCGCTGAAGCGTGAATAACGACGACAAGCAGAAATAAGTGAAGACACGCCACAAAAGATGGATTTAATTACGCTCCAAAACGACCTTTCGGCGTTTATTATCGCAACCTTTTCCGTCGTTTTCGCACACCATCCATCATCTAAGGGACCGTTTGGCGAGACTTGGATCAGCCTTTGAGTAACTGGAAATGAAAATTAACGAAATAAACGTTTTTTTGTACTACACAAATAATGTTTGATAAGATTTGTCGTCTAATGAATACCCGCTTTAATATGGTCTATAAACGAAGCACTATTCTCGATATAATCTAAAGATTTATGTACAAATGACCAACAAATCCCAGCCTGCACTTGATAGCCATTTGGTGCCACGTAAAGTCTAATAAAGGGGTAATTCTCTACCAACTCACACGAAATCGGGAAAAGTTGTCCCGACCTCTCTTTAGTCAAGGCACGGAATCGAAAAAGGGCTCATTTTATTGTGTCTAACGGCAAATCATGTAACAGGCCAGGTTTTGATGGATCTAGACTAAACCGACCCCGCTGAGTCCGAAAATCGAGGTCACGAAGCCGGATTCCTTAAGGAAAGCGAGATATTCAAGATGGCGACCAATATGGCGGCTATATAGAGAAGTTAACAATATCACAGTATGAAGGTTGTTGACGTGTCGATTTTAACTTATTTTGGGCCGCTGAACCCGAATATGACCAAGAAAATCGGTCATGGCGACCAAGGAGCGTGTAACCCAAGATGGCGTCCAATATGGCGAATAGTGAATCTTCAAGTAATTTTAAACAACATGTAACAGGCTTGTGACCGATCAAATTTAACTAATTTGGGGTCGCTGAACCCGAATATGACCATGAAAATCGGTCACGGCGACCCAGGAGCGTGTAATCCAAGATGGCGTCCAATATGGCGAAGAGAAAATCTTCAAGTATTTTTTAACAAGATGTAACAGGCTTGTGACCGATCAAATTTAACTAATTTGGGGTCGAAACGAAACTATTGGCACTACGCCCCCCGGGGCATGGCCTTCCTCTAACGTGGGATTTCTGCTCCAGCGCCTCTGACGAGACAGGAGAAACCGGGACCGACGTTTAACTTCACCATCCGATAGAAGCTCAGTGGATAAGGCGGGAATCGAACCCGCGTCTCATAGCATCATCGGGATCGGCAGCCGAAGCCGCTACCCCTGCGCCACGAGACCCACAAATTTAACTTATTTGGGGTCGCTGAACCCGAATATGACCATGCAAATCGGTCACGGCGACCCAGTAGCAAGTAATCCAAGATGGCATCCAATATGGCGAAGAGAGAATCTTCAAGTATTTTTAAACAACATGTAACAGGCAAATTAGTTAAATTTGATCGGTCACAAGCCTGTTACATGTTGTTTAAAATTACTTGAAGATTCACTATTCGCCATATTGGACGCCATGTTGGATTACACGCTACTGGGTCGCCGTGACCGATTTTCATGGTCATATTCGGGTTCAGCGACCCGAAATTAGTTAAAATCGACGCGTCGACAACCTTCATACTGTGATATTGTTGACTTCTCTATATAGCCGCCATATTGGTCGCCATCTTGAATATCTCGCTTCCCTTAAGGAATCCGGCTTCCTGACCGCGATATTCGGACTCAGCAGGGTCGATTTAGCCTAGATCCATCAAAACCTGGCCTGTTACATGATTTGCCGTTAGACATGCTATTTTTGGGTTTTTAGCCTTGACTACTTCGATTTGCGTGAAACTTTGTCCTAAGGGGTAACTTTTTTCCCTGGTCACGAATCCGAGGTCCGTTTTTTTATATCTCGTGACGGAGGGGTGGTACGACCCCTTCCATTTTTGAACATGCGAAAAAAGAGGAGTTTTTCAATATTTTGCAGCCTGAAACGGTGATGAGATAGAAATTTGGTGTCAAAGGGACTTTTATGTAAAAAAAATTTCTCCCATTTTCCGTTACTTGACTGTAAAATTTTTTGGAACATGTCATTTTATGGGAAATTTAATGTTCTTTTCGAATATACATTGACCCAGAAAGGTCATTTTTTCATTTAGAACAAAAATTTTCATTTTAAAATTTCGTGTTTTTTCTAACTTTGCAGGGTTATTTTTTAGAGTGTAACAATGTTCTACAAAGTTGTAGAGCAGACAATTACAAAAAAATCACGAGTTATCGTGATTTTACGAAAAAAAGTTTTGAAAAAGTTACTTTTTGCGTTTCTCTTTGTTTCGTCGTCCGTGTCTGTCGCGGGTGACCATGAATGGCCATGAGCGATGACGACCAACTTTTTCAAAACTTTTTTTCGTAAAATCGCGATAACTCGTGATGTTTATAAGCAAACCCCCCATATCTATATATCAAATTTTTTGTAATTGTCTGCTCTACAACTTTGTAGAACATTGTTACACTCTAAAAAATAACCCTGCAAAGTTAGAAAAAACACGAAATTTTAAAATGAAAAATTTTGTTCTAAATGAAAAAATGACCCTCCTGGGTCAATGTAGATTCGAAAAGTACATTAAATTTCCCATAAAATGACATGGTCCAAAAATTTTTTACAGTCGAGTAACGGAAAATGGGAGAATTTTTAAAACTTTTTTAGTGTTTTTTTCGATGAAAAATACGTTTTTTTTCGGAATTCTGAGTACGCCATCAAATCGGGCGTCTAATTTTACATAAAAATCCGTTTGACACCAAATTTCTATCTCATCACCGTTTCAGGCTGCAAAATATTGAAAAATACCTCTTTTTTCGCATGTTCAAAAATGGAAGGGGTCGTACCACCCCTCCGTCATGAGATATCAAAAAACGGACCTCAGATTCATGATCAGGGACAAAAGTTACCCCTTAGGACAAAGTTTCACGCAAATCGAAGAGGGGTCGGGGCAACTGCTGTGTGAGTTGGCGGAGAATCACCCAAAGTGATTTTATTTGTTTTCATTTTCCAGCTGCCCCATTTTCCGCCATAGACAATGGTGTGTACTGTACTGGAAATAAAAAAATAGGGTGAAGAACTGCAATTTGATTATAATTCAATTATTATTTTTAATTCTGAAAACATTTATGATTTCTGGCATTGTTTTAATGTTTATTCAAACATAAACTATTTTGAAAGAAATAATAATAAAAGTCAACAACTCAAAATATAACCAATCACCCTAGTTCCTCTTAATTGCTAGTGCTTCGCTCCTACCACCCCAGTTCCCTGTCCCTGGATTTTCAGTCGCAACCAGAGAGCTTTTAATACAGTTCAGGCTCTCTTACTCATTGTCGAGACTTGGCTTACCAGAAGTCGTCTACTTCTGCCGCACCCTCCTTGCCTCAGACTGGTCTGGTCTGGCCGTTTTGTAGTGTCCCAGTATGAGAGCTAATCGTTCGAAGACGGCGGAGAAGATTGAACAAGTTCTTGGTCCTTGGGAAGTTATTCCACTGCCATTCCATTCATTAGCGTTTTTTGTTCTCGATTTCGTGAGCGATTGGACTTCGTTGTGATCGGTTGACCAATGTGATTTTTACAGCATTTACGAAAAAAGACAGGATGTCAAAATTTCAACCAAAATGTTAAGATTTTTGTAACTGAATCAAAACTAAAATCACTGAAAGCTATTTCAAATAGCAAAAATAAATGAATTAATAAAATATTTGTGACAAAAGAGCATAAAAGCAACGCATTGAAATCGAAATCCTGGTGCGAACAGTGCAAATGACATTGATCGATTTGTGGGGGCAGTTGAGGGAAAAATCAGAAGCTTTCGATTATTTGGTAGCTTTAAATGGTTTACAGATTGACTATTTGATGAACGATTACAGTTCCTAGATCAACCAGAATATTTATTTGTTCAAACATTATTCATTCTCTCTTTGTTTAGTTGATTAAAATAAACGTAATCATCACTTCATTAAACCTACTGTTCATCACTCTTTCGGTAGACTCAGCCAAGCCAAGTGAAGTTGATGCAATTTATTAGCAGTGCTCCTCTTGAGCGTTCTGTTTAACCCGCTGCGGGAACCGTTCTCTTGACACGACGACATCGCAAATTGACTCTAGGGAAATTTTTGGCGGTTTATGAACAGCGAAGAAGACGAACGGTGAGCTACCGACTCCCGCGGGGTTTTTGGCCCGGGCGTAACACGACTGTCTGTCGTTTGTCATTCTGCGGCTTGAGGAGATCTCTGACGGTGAGGAGTCCAACGGTGAATTAGGTTATACAAATTAAGCCTTTTTTCAATTTGATAACATTTTCATTCCGATTGACTCTCAAAAATTATTTAAGCATTTTAAAAACATTTTTAAAATCTTTCAGTTTGCTAAATTATCAAAAAGGTTTAATTTGAATTTCAATCTTTATTTCAATTTGGTCAAACTGTAAATTTCACTCGGAACAAAAAAAAAAATAGATAATTTCGGATTTTCCTCAAATAAATCAAAGGGCCCTTCTCTTCCAAGACACAGCAAAGAGCTGGCGCGCAAATTAACGATTCTGTTCCATCATCGTCACGCTCACCCCGTCACACACAAACATCACAGCGGTTGCCAAAAGTGCAATAGAAGAAGAGCGTGGGGTACCTGTCAAGCGTTTCTCACCTGGGAAACAGTAGTCCCAAGATTTTTTGGACACGACCTTCACCTTCGATTTTGACCAAACTTGGAGGAAACGTTTATCCATCGATAGTAATGAGATATCCCAAGTTTGGTGCCGATGGGTCTTTCATCTATTTTGGCACCCCCCCCCCCTTTTTTGACAATTTCCAAAAAACCTATTTTTACTCACAACTTTGCAACTAAAAAAATCAAATTATTCGCTCTACAGCATTGCCTTGGCGTTCTCGATGGCGAGATTCCTACTCGAAGCTAAAAGTCCGAAGACTTGATTGTTGAGGCAATTGCAAACCTCTTTTTACACCTTTGCTTCCATCCACCTCGGGATTCAAACTGACGACCTTTGGATTGTTAGTCCAACTGCCTACAAGCGACTCCACCGAGACAGGACCCAGGGAGACGACTCCTACACCTGGACTGAGCTAACGACCTAACCCTGTAGGTTAGACCGGAGCCAACATTTATTTTTCCGTCCGACGGAAGGCGTGGTCAGACAATTCTCGTATCAAAAAATGCCACCGGGACCGTCTGTTATCGAACCCAGCCGACCGGAACTTTGCAACTATCATTTTTAAAGGAAGTTATCCAAGAAATTCTATAAAAATCAAAGTCTAACCCTTAAGAGGTTACATGCATGTAAATCGACAAAAAGTCAGAGGTCGGTGTGGCATTACAATATATATTTTCATCCATTATCAAAACAAATTTGAAGACATTTGGTTGTATCATTGCGGAGATGTAGCTATTTAAAATTAGCAGTTTCAAAAAACGAGTGCCATGATATCTGAACACTGCATTGGCCAAATTGGCTCAAAGTTTTGGTCATTTTCATTTGGTCGTTTGCTAAAACTACTTTCGTGTGCTATTTTCGTACAATCATTTTTTTCAGTAAAATCGCTGTTTCTCGTCAATGGTTAATTTTAGTTTGAGATTGATTTTCGGTGAACCGATGGTGACAAGAAAAAATCAAAAATAGGGAATGGATCAAAACTCCGGTTCAGGATTGTTAAAATATCAAAATATCAGCTCTCAGCAACTACAATTATCCCGCCTGAATATTCATGCCTCAAATACAACTGCTCATCTCTCCTTATTGAAACTCTCAGCGCCGAACATAGCCGAACACGTTTTCGTGTTTACACACTCGCGATTGACATTTTCCTTATCTCTCTCATTCCCGCTTCCACGATCATCCTACCGCAACAGCGTTTAACCACAAAAGCCGCCCCAAAACCAATTTCGCAGACGAAGTTTAACGGGACGTCATGCGTGGTTGGATCCTAATCGCCATCTCGCGTTCTCTCATTGCAGTTTTCTGAGAGATTGAGAGATTAGCGGTGAGAGCGCATAGTCGTGGAAAAGGGGAGGAGTGATAGAGAGAGAATGCCATCGCTGGGAATCACAAGACACAAGAAGAGATCTCACAAGCTATAGTGACGGCAGCTATACTCTCGGATATTTTTGGTGCAGAGATAATCAATTGATAGCTTTTCTATCACTCATTTACAACACTGCTCCAGTTTAAAACTCAAAATGGTAAAACATATATTGGGGTATATTTAGGGGATAAAATTTTGGATTAATCAATTTTTTTGCACAATTATCTATAAAATGCAAACTGAAGAAAGTCTTTTGCTTTCAAACAAGCAAAGTTATGAGTAAAAGAATAATCTTTCTTTGACTTGATAGGGTACGCTATCCATTAGTGGAACACTTTCCTATAGTGGAGCCTCTGAAGGTTTTTTATGAAAAATTCAATAAAATTAAAATTTAAAGCGTGTTTTTGTCTACAAATCTTTTATTTGGCAAGTTCAGTATCATTTAAAACAATGTTGACTGACATTTTTCACCAAAATAAGTGTTTTGAGTTCGACATCTGGAATCAGCCATGGCCACTAGCATTTTCACAACAAAACAACATTTCTAGTTTATGATTGAATTAACTATACAATCACTTTTTGACTGATTATTTCAATTCAGTAAGTCAAAATAAGAGTCCAAGTCCAAGGAACTTTACCTAAATAAAACAAAGAATTGCTTAATTTCAAGCATAATTAGCGGGGTTCAATATCTAAAATCCTATCTTTTCCAAAAGTGGACCCCTGTTAATTTTACCTACAAAAATGAAAAAAAAAACTGTGTATTTAAGCAAAAGCTTCACTTAAACATACAATAAATGCTTGTTGTAATCAACCTTGTTACATATGCCTATTTCAATCATGAGTACAACCAAAGGAAAAATATATCTCAAAATCTGCAACAGTGGATTTGCGGCAGAAAATGTCACATTTTATAACATTTTTTGCAGCAAGCCCGTAGATCATTTTTGCCCGCGTGTAAACATTTCAGCGATCTGCAGTTCTCACCAACACATATAAGGCTGGCCCGACCCCGAGCAACACTCCAAAGAGAAGAATATGTTGGTGCTCTTTCACTCACATTTCATCAAGCGTCCATGGCGCGGTGGTAGCCTGTCGGATCAACAACCAAGAAGTTGGTGGTTCAATCCTCGTTCTGTTAAGGTTTTTTTTTGTGAAATACAACCAAAAAGCCGTCGGTAATGTCGATAATTGTCGGTAACGGACAAAAATGCCGTTTGGGTGATATAAATATTCATATTTAAAGTACTAAAGTTGCTATATTTATAGTTAATCATAACTAAAGTTGCATGTACTTTTTTTTAAACTTCATCATCATCCCGGTACGAGAATCGAGCTCACGACCTCTGGATTGGAAAATCCAGTACGCCGTTAGTCGAAACCCATCCCCTAACGGTCAGTATTCCCAGTGAGCAGATTTACTCTTTGAAGGGATCTGACTTTGCCGAGCCAGACAGGAATCGAACCCATCACCTTCCGCTTACAAGGCGAAACCCGTAACCTCACGGCCACGGAAGCTCGGCAAACACTTAACTAACTACTTAACAGCAGGGTTGCAAATGAGCGAGCGCTCACGGAAAGCGGGCTCGCTCCAGCTGGAGCGTGAGTTTTTATCAGGTAGCTCGTACCCATCACCTTCCGCTTACAAGGCGAAACCCGTAACCTCACGGCCACGGAAGCTCGGCAAACACTTAACTAACTACTTAACAGCAGGGTTGCAAATGAGCGAGCGCTCACGGAAAGCGGGCTCGCTCCAGCTGGAGCATGAGTTTTTATCAGGTAGCTCGTGCTCGCGTTGAGCTGGTGCGCTCACGTGAGCTGGTGAGCCAAAGTAGGCAGTTGTTTTCCCCTGTTGAAGCATCTGTCTGTTTGAAACGAAGTTTCTAGAACTATCTCAGCACAGGCAGCAAAAAAACAAAAAAAGTGGTCAAACAAACAAAAGCAAGCAATAAAATGGATTTAGTCAGCGAACCGAAATATACGTTCTATTTAAATTCAGAATTAGCCAAGGGGCAGAATGATTCACTCTTGAGTGTGCTAACAAAGAGCTAACTCATTCTTAATGTAAAAAAATATTGACGTGAAAAGATGCACATCAGTGTACAAAAAATTGAATTAATTGACAAATGTTTATTTTAAGTTTTTAGAATCCGGAGTTTTGACTCAAAGCGGTTTTAAAAACACCAAAAAAATAAAATTTGTTTTATTGGACCTTGAGAATTTCCATATTCATAAAATCATTTATTGAATCTGTAATTGAATATTTTCATAGGCTTGGTAGCGGAAGTGTTAAATATAATTTACTTGACGGAAGAGGAGCCACCCTCTATGTGCTAAAACATAACAATGACATTATTTCATTCAAATGGGTTATTTCAAACAATAGCAATTTTGAGGCTTTTTTTGTAAAAAGAGAACTGTTTCAACAATTTTACCCTATTTTCTAGAATGAGAAAGAGAAAGATTAACTTTATAAAAATGATCAGCCGTTTCCAAGCACTGAACGATTTATTAAATGGAATGACTTTTGTTTAATGGTTGCTCATTCTGATCTGCACGCTGGAATGGTAGCCAACAAACTGTTTAGGTACATAAAAGAGTTTAATTTTATATTTTAATCAACCAAGCATATAACATTAAATCGAACTCACCCCAGCACAAATCTTCTTGAATTATTTCATTATTTTGTAAGTTTTACTAAGGTTTACAGTCCTTTTTGCTCACACGCTCATACCCTTCCTTTGTTTCCACCGACATGCTGCGCCTTAAGTACAATATCTAATTAGGATTGAAAAACAAAAAACTGTCTCTAAAAGATTCGCGATACTTCCAAAGTGAGCGCTCCGTGAGCGAAATATGAGCGCGAGCGCGAGCGTGGGGCAAACGCGAGCTGAATAAATCGGAGCAAACGTGAGCGCGGGCAAACGTGAGCTAGCTCGCGCAGCGCTCCTCCTCACGAATGAGCGAAAAGTGAGCGCTCACGAGCGCGTGAGCGCGTGAGGAACGCAACACTGCTTAACAGAAGTCAGATCCCTTAAAAGAGTAAATATGCTCACTGGGAATACTGACCGGTAGGGGATGGGTTTCGACTATCGGCGGGCTGGGTTTCCAATCCAGAGGTCGTGAGTTCGATTCTCGTACCGGGATGATAATTGAAGTTAGAAATGGTATTTTATGAGAATAAATCAATAACAACACATTTTTTGAAAATAAACAAGCGTGGTTTTTCTTTACCAAATTTAAACAAATCTATTGTTTTGGTCAACTATTTAAGTAATTAGTGTGGAAAAAATTGCATCAAAATTACTTTTGTGTGGCATTTTTATGTTTACAGTGGTTTTTGACACGTTTTCATTGATCTTTTTCGGAAATAAAATCTGTTAGGTTGTGAATACAAAGAGACGAGTTGTTCCTTTTAATTCCGCTGTTAGGTTTTTAATGATGTTTCAAGCCATATGTTTACAACGAAAAGTTAGCAAATGCTTTTTTTAATTTTTATATCTATCATTGATGCATGGTGTGGGTATGCATCAAAACATCAAATATCTGTTAAATTTGATATAAAAATAAAAGTTTGATACAAAAATAACAGTTTTCCTGTAGTAAACTCGAATCCACCATCGGGTTATGGACCCTGGTCCACTATAGAAAAGGGGGACCATAACTGGCAATAAACACGTTTGTTTCAAATGGCTATTTTTCTGCACAAAAGCAAATAATTGGTGAAACAAATAGTCAGAATTGTTTAAAAGACTTCAGATTTAATTTCCAAAAATTGAGAGATGGTCCGATCGGATCAAAACATTTAAATTTCCTCCAATTTTGGTTAAAATCAGTGAAGGTTGAGTCCAAAAGTGAACTTGTTATTTTAGAATTTAAGATTTTAAGCATCATTTATTTATTTGTTTAGATTGTCTAGGAAAGTCATAGATATCTTTCATTATATTAAACTCTATAATGTCAATGTCTTTTTGTAAAACTACTTTTTTGAATTCAAAAATGTTTAATTTCTCTCAAATAAAAATTAACAAACAGGGTTTAAAATCACCTTTTCAAGTTCAAATTAACGACTCCTTAACTGTTGGATTCGTGTAGCTGTCTTGCTGAGCTGCTGATGGGTGGATGAGCAGCTGACGTTGGCACTTCTGCGGCCTTTCCCAGAGCAGGGAACCCATCTTGGCATGGCGCGGTGGCGATGAAGAGCGAGTTTGTCGTCACCACCAGCTTCACCACCGGGGCGTCAAGATGGTAAATGAGGCACAAATAATGGGTTGATTAATGGAATAAATCAAGTTGTGTGTGCTTGTGTACTTGGTCGGTACTCGCGGGATAGTTGTTTGCCGTTTCCCTGTAGCAGATGAGACTTTATGCTGCAAATGACAAAATTGAGCGCGCGATAAAAATAATAATCGCAAATTGGACAAAGCTGACTGCTAAGCTGTAGTTTGGGGTGTTATTTTTCCTCCTTGTGTCATACAAATAAAAGGTCAGTAGGTGTAATCACTGGGCGGATGATTTCTGTTTTATGGGGCTATTTTCGTTTATGTTCTTAGACGGGACACTTTTGCTTCTTGTGGACTGTATTTTACTAGAAGCTAACGATTATTATCGGACTACTGGAGGAGAGTACGTAACCAGAATCATAGCAGAAACAAAGTCTGTTAGTGCCTTATAATTAATTTTATCTTGAGTAGAATAGCTGCGAATAAAAAACCCTCATTTCATTAATTTACTCTACATTACAGCCTTTTTTATTTCCCTGAAAATCGATCACTACTAGTTCACTCGAATCGATAAACTGAAAAAGGCGGAACCGAGCGCCATAAGCAAGGAAAAAAAACTCAGTGGATTTTAATTACATCCTCCTGAATTCCACTTTTTTTGGGGGGCTGCATAATTATCGGGTATCGAAACGAGCTACCAACAACGGAAGGTCATCGTCCATCCAACTATTCGTTTTCGTGAGCTTCCAGACCGAATTTCCCTCGTAATCGGAAGTCGTTAATGGAATTGCACTATTCCATTTTCATTTCTATTCTGTTCGATTTTTGTTCCGCAGGCAACACTAAATGACATGGAATGCAATTAAAATGAGTTCGGCAGCGTTTGGATAAGCCAAGCTGAAATCGATAAAAAATAGATTCCGAACATGTAAACAAAAATATATTGGGCAAACTTTGGACAGCGATAACCTTCCAGACGTCACAATCTTGGGAGGGGAAATTTTCACTCCTCCGCTTGAATAATATTTAGATTAAACCATCTGAAAATGTTTAAAATCTACACAAACACATACAGACACATTCACCTATACTGGCACACACATACATCACCCATCAATCTTTGTTTGATGTTTGCTTGCAAACCGTTCCATGTTGGTGTTTGTATGTGTCCGTGCATTTTCGGTAGAAAATGTCTGCTGCATACAACAGAACAATTTCTTAAATTCTACTATCTGGAGTAAGTGGCAAAATAATTAGAATTATTGAGATTGAGTTTTTTGTTAATTATTTCTCTGGTTACCGTATTTGCTAACGTTTTTATGAATATTAACTGCATTCTAAAATAATATTTTCACATTTTTATTAAGCTAAAATAAACCTTCAAAATCTCAGAAAAAAAAGCAAAAAAGCAAAAAAGCAAAAAAGCAAAAAAGCAAAAAAGCAAAAAAGCAAAAAAGCAAAAAAGCAAAAAAGCAAAAAAGCAAAAAAGCAAAAAAGCAAAAAAGCAAAAAAGCAAAAAAGCAAAAAAGCAAAAAAGCAAAAAGCAAAAAAAAAAAAAAAAAAAGCAAAAAGCAAAAAAAAAAAGCAAAAAAAAAAGCAAAAAGCAAAAAGCAAAAGCAAAAAAAAAAAAAAAAAAAAAAAAAAAAGCAAAAAGCAAAAAAAAAAAAAAAAAAAAACAAAAAAAAGCAAAAAAGCAAAAAGCAAAAAGCAAAAGCAAAAACAAAAAGCAAAAGCAAAAAAAAAAGCAAAAAAAAAAAGCAAAAAGCAAAAAGCAAAAAGCAAAAAGCAAAAAGCAAAAAGCAAAAGCAAAAAGCAAAAAAGCAAAAAGCAAAAAAAAGCAAAAAGCAAAAAAGCAAAAAGCAAAAAGCAAAAAGCAAAAAAAAAAAAAAAAAGCAAAAAGCAAAAAAAGCAAAAAAAAAAAAAAAAAAAAGCAAAAAAAAAAAGCAAAAAAAGCAAAAAGCAAAAAAAAAAACAAAAAGCAAAAAAAAAAGCAAAAAAAAAAAAAAGCAAAAAGCAAAAAAAAAAAAAAAAAAAAAAAAGCAAAAAAGCAAAAAAAAAAAGCAAAAAGCAAAAAGCAAAAAAAAAAAAAGCAAAAAGCAAAAAGCAAAAAGCAAAAAGCAAAAAGCAAAAAAAAAAAAGCAAAAAAAAAAAAAAAAAAGCAAAAGCAAAAAAGCAAAAAGCAAAAAAGCAAAAAGCAAAAGCAAAAAAAAAGCAAAAGCAAAAAGCAAAAAAAAAAAAAAAAAAAAAAAAAAAAAAAGCAAAAAAAAAAAAAAAAAGCAAAAAGCAAAAAAAAAAGCAAAAAGCAAAAAGCAAAAAAAAAAAAAAAAAAAGCAAAAAAAAAAGCAAAAAGCAAAAAGCAAAAAAAAAAAGCAAAAAGCAAAAAGCAAAAAGCAAAAAGCAAAAAGCAAAAAGCAAAAAGCAAAAAGCAAAAAGCAAAAAGCAAAAAGCAAAAAGCAAAAAGCAAAAAGCAAAAAGCAAAAAGCAAAAAGCAAAAAGCAAAAAGCAAAAAGCAAAAAACAAAAAAGCAAAAAACAAAAAGCAAAAAGCAAAAAGCAAAAAGCAAAAAGCAAAAAAGCAAAAGAGCAAAAAAGCAAAAAAGCAAAAAAGCAAAAAGGCAAAAAGGCAAAAAGGCAAAAAAGCAAAAAGGCAAAAAAGCAAAAAAAGCAAAAAAGCAAAAAAGGAAAACAGCTTAAAAGCAAAAAAGCAAAAAAGCAAAAAAGCAAAAAAGCAAAAAAGCAAAAAAAAGCAAAAAAAGCAAAATAGCAAAACAAGGATTAAAATAACGTTACGTAGGGTGGTGCAAAATCTTTTTTGGAATTTAATGTTTCTTTAGTTTTTTGTTAACATTGATATATTTAGTGATAAAAATATTTTAGGGGTAAATTTGAAAAACAAATACACAATTCTCCAAACAAATGACCAAAACTGGCATTTAAGTCACATTTCCCGGAAACATCCACCGATCGTCATCACCGCAATATCGATCGCTCTCTGATCGAACCTCGTACAGCACACAAAACACGTGAAATTTTTCGATACAGCCGCGGCGATTTCAGAGCCAGTAACGGCCAACGATCTTACCTTTGCATTCAGGCGGCGCGGGTCAATGTTTATGTTTGCGCTCTATGGCAGGGACGGGCAAACTGAGATGCATTAGAGCTAAAATTAACCCTGAACTATATTTTCGTTTCGGCGGCTTGCCGCACTATCGACCGGCTGGGCGTTTGGGATTCGTTTTTGTTTGGATTAGGTTATGACAGCCGGTAGGTTTGGAGCGATGGTATTTGAGATTTTTGTATGAAGTTGATTGAAATTTGACAGAGTAAGACATGACAAGGTTGAGATTATTTTGATTTTATGAAATCTATCAAAACGGACAAAATAACTGCTATGGTGGGAAAGTTCATATCTCTGCTCGTATCATATTTCAGAAGAACAACTTCCGATGAGTCCCCCACGTGTATCCATGAACCATTTCCTCCGGAGAAAGTAAAGAAGCTTCTCCTCGACCTTTACTCTGCCCATTTTTTTACGACGCTATCTGATACATCGTCAGCAAACTTCGCTCTCGCGGTCTTCCACGGTGTCGGAGAACTTCCCCGAGACAAGACAAGACTCCGAAAAAAATGAGACAGCACAAACTACCCTTCGGGAGGATTATCATGAAAGCACGTAAACATAAACAGGCAGACTCTCATTGCCGATACCGATGTTCGGAGGTGGCAAGAGCAAACATAAGAGGAGCTTTTATGATGGATTTATAAGTGTACCGACCCGACACAAGCGAGAGAGATATCGAAAATATTGGCGGGAAGTGAACTGCGAAGATTTTGGTTAGGGTGGTTCTTGATCAAATTGAAAATAACTTTAAATTATCAAATTGAGTGTTGCCATGAATTAAAAAGCCGTTAAAATATTCCGATGGAAATAATTCGATCCACCCTACAAAAACCCCCGCCAAAATTCTGCGTACTGAATGAAGCGGATTGATGGCCTATCACTCGGGTTCCGGAATAAATTGCCGCAGTTAATCGGGGCGCAGAGATCGCATGACTTGACGCGTTCGCGATAATTGGGACATTGAGCAGGGTAAATTGAGACGGGACTACCGTTTTTACAACCACGCTCTTCGAGCGGCAAATTGAGCTATTGAGGGAAGTGTCTTATCGAGATGGTTTAGAATATTGATTTTCTGAGATTTGGAGTCGGGCAATTCTTGGAAATATTCAAGCTTTCTAATTAAGATATTGTCGGGATCTTGCTATTTTGTCGCACGTTGATTTTGGGCCAATTTGAGTTTAGAACGGCATTTTGTGGAGCACTCAGTGCCTACCCTTTTGATCTTCACAGATCTCTAAAATTAGATTTCAATCCTGAGATATTCAAACTCGGCGTTTTGTCACTCCTCATATGAAACAAGTTTTGATCTGCTATCTGACACAACCTGAAAATTGCTGAAAGTGCGACAACCGGCCAAAGGGATTTTAGTCATAACGCGTTTGACACACGTACATGACCGACTATTGTAAACGTTTTGAATTATAACTCGGGACTCCGGCGGTCAAATTCAACCAAACTTAGGGACAATACAAAATACGGTCAGCCAAACAAAACGTGTTTGTTATTGTTTAGATTGCGTGCTCTGCGTGTTTATATAAGGCCAAACATTAAAACGCGTTTTTCTCGGTATGTCAAAAAGCGACGTGTGACAAGATGGCACGATACAATATTTTCAGGATTTGTCAACATGGACTCCTAGTCCGGGTCTTTTTCATCATATTTGTCGCCTCTCCGTCACGAGATACCAAAACACGGACCTCGGATTCATGATCAGGGACAAAAGTTACCCCTTAGGACAAAGTTTCACGCAAATCGAAGAGAGGTTGGGGCAACTTTTCTCCATTTCGTGTGAGTTGGTAGAGAATTACCCATTAGGGAGATGATATTACTATATCTATTCTTTTCCTTAGAAAATCTCTATGGTTATTTTTGTATTTTTTCCCTTTCTAATCTAATCTAATCTAATCTAATCTAATCTAATCTAACCCTAGCGCAGCCAGTCTTTCGAGGGCATCCTGGAAAACGCCTTAGGTTGATTAACGCCTAGCATCCTCTTGTCATTATTAAAAATTGCAGTGCCCCAATTCAATAAATTGCTTTGAAACATCACAAACGTTAAAACGGCCAGGCCAACTGCGTAAAGTTAACCGCAAAGATGATTCGTTGAAGTGGATTGAGTTTGAGCACGAATGTTCGAACAACAACACATTTCTGAATCTACAGGGGAGGAAGAAACGTGGGGATCCTCCGCTCACGTTCCTGTTTGTTTAGGCAATTTATCGTTGGGAGCCACCATGCTAAGACGTTTTGGTGCTCCGGGACCCTCGAGGATGGGACATCGTATTTCCACAAATGCCCTGGACATTATTTGCCGTGGTTATAGCGCCACAACTCGGTCAATTTGTTCGAATATTTCGAATATTGATTTTTGGTCATATTTTAAGTTTTATGTAAAATTGTCATATAAATCCAAAATATGACCAAAAATCGATTATTTGGGTCCATTCTGAGGCAGATTCTTAATAAATTGCAACAGCCTGATGTGTCTGACCGACTCCAGTTTGTATCGCTCGGACATGTACGCAGTACGCTCAGCCCTGTTATAACTGGCGTCCCGCAAGGAAGCAACCTTGGACCGATTCTGTTTTTGCTCTTCATTAACGACATCGGGAAGCTGAAACTCAAGGGGACAACACGCCTGTTTGCCGACGACACCTCGGTCTTTTACCACGGAAAAGACTGTGCTCTGATTCAACGCCAGATTACTCAGGACTTGGAACTCCTTGACGACTATTTCCAAACAAACCTGCTCTCCATGAACCTGTCCAAGACAAAGTACATGTTGATTCGATCACCCCGGAAGCAGCTCCCAGCTCGCCAGCCTGTAGTCTTCAACGGTCAACAGATTGAAGAAGTTAACCAGTACCCGTTCCTTGGTCTTACCCTTGATGACACGATGAGCTGGTTAGCACACATCGACCTGTTGAAAAAGAAACTAGCTCCAATCTGCGGAATACTTTGGAAGCTGTCATCGTTCCTGCCTACAAGTTGCCTCAAAAAGTTATACTTCTCCCTTGTCCACTCCCGCTTAAACTACCTTGTCACGACCTGGGGACTTGCTTATGCTGTACACCTCCATGACCTGCAAGTGATACAGAACAGGTGTATCAAAGCCGTCTTTCGCAAGCCGTACCTGTATCCAACTAGCCTCTTGTATTCCAACCCGACCGACTCACTCCTTCCACTTCGAGCCCTCCAAAAACTCCAAATGCTGACCCACGTCCGAAAATGTCACCTGAGCACTACCACCGCTTCAACGTTTCCAATAAGAGAGCAAACCTCAGAAAATGATCGAGCTACAAGACAACTAGGTGATTTCATCTTGCCCCTACCGAGAACCGAGTTCGGTATGAAAAGGGTCGCTTATGTTGGGTGCAAGCTGCATAATGAGTTGCCGACGGTTTGTAAAAATGCGAGTCAAAGTGCCTTCAAGCTGTCGTTACGGAACCACATCAAGTCAAAAATAATTGACTACCTTGTCTAAACACCCGCCACTAAAGAGTTTTCTTCTCTGCTTTCCGGTCGCCACCGCCCACCGCCCACCACCCGCCGTCCACCGCCCGCCGCCCGCCGCCCGCCGCCCGCCGCCCGCCGCCCTCCGCCCACCACCCGCCGTCCACCGCCCACCACCCGCCACCCAACGCCACCCGCCGCACACCGCCCCCCGCCGCCAAAAAAAAATAAATAAACAGTAAAAATGTGTACTTAATTTATCGTCGTTTGACACACCCATCATATTTTTTTATACTAACGGTATTTTGTGATTTTTATGTATTTTTATTAAACACTTAAATGTAGTGAACATCCATTCAAAATGTTATATGTTTAATATGTATTTGAGTGAATAAAAAACTGTTTAAAAATTTGTGAAAACTTTGAACTTAGGCCGTTGCAAATATTTTTCAAAGTTTGTGTTGCCCCTTCAAAATTGCTCCGTAAAATCAGGAGGGCAAAACAATATTAATATTTTCAAAAAACATCCAAACATCAATGAAAATAAAAGTCTAATCAACTGAGATCAATCTAAAATGCCTTTTTTACATTTATAATTTTATTTAGCATGTTTGGGCTCGTTTAAAAATAAAACGTTAATTTTTTTCATGAAATAACAATGTACAGCACTCCCAAAAATATGTTTTCTTGTAAAAATCAAATTTTGTCAATACTTAGAAATTTTGGAAACTTATGATTGCATAATAACAGGATAGGTGTATAATGCATTTTAAAAAACTTTTTTCATTTAAATAAGTACACATATATAACTTAAGTGGTCATAATTCGGGACAGGGTTGCCAGATCTTCAATGTTGTGAACTCGTTGGAAAGGTCTCTTGATTACCTAACCAACGATGGGTCGGATGATGGATCCGGACATCATTTACATGCATATAAATGAGATCCGGATATATGTGAAAACACATTTTTATATATAACTTTTGAACTACTTATCGAAACTTCAAACAATTCAATAGCGATGTATGGGACCCTAAACCAAGTCGAATGCAACTGGTTCGATCAAAATCGGTTCAGCCAGTGCTGAGAAAACTCAGTGAGAATTTTGGTCACATACATACATACACACACACATACACACACACATACACACACACATACACACACACATACACACACACAGACATTTGTTCAGTTTTCGATTCTGAGTCGATATGTATACATGAAGGTGGGTATTTGAGCTTTTAATAAAAAGTTCATTTTTAGAGCAGGATTATAGCCTTACCTCAGTGGGGAAGGCAAAATTGAATAAACAAAATCTCTTATGATCTCTTGAAAATACTTTTGACATTCCAAAACCATCATTGCAAGAAAAAATTCCTGTGCATTAGTGAAATCTTCATTGAGGTTTTGCAGTGCGACTGTGTTTCAAATGTAGGTGACGCCAAAATGAGGTAACTTGCCTAAAATCGTATGCTTTTCTTACGGATTGAAGAACAAAATCGATTATTTCTCATAATTCCCTGCATCGATCTTAATGAAACTGGTTGCAAAAGACGAGAATTTTTTTTGCTTTAAAGTAATGAACATCAATTTTTGGGCGCGCAAAAAATTGTGAACATAAAAAAAAACATGTTTTGGAACACGAAAAAATTAGTTTCCCGGTATACATCAACGAAATTGCTATTGAATTAATATTTCTCCAAATTTTAAGATTTCTTGGAAACAATTTTGCAAACATTTTAAGGGAGCAACTCTCTACGAAATCGGCCGATTTCAACCATTTTTTTTTATTTGGCTCAAACTTTGTGGGGGCCTTCCTTATGACTAAATAAGCTTTTTTGTGTTTACCCATACAAGTATCCATACAATTTTGACTGCTGTTCATACAAAAATGGTACGTGAATATTCAAACAGCTGTAACTTTTGAGTGAACTTTCTGATTAAGTTGTAGGTATTGTTGAGGACTATTGAGAAAAAAATGGGTAAACGGAAAAATTTGCAGATTTTTTAATCAACTTTTATTTCACAAAGACTCAATTTCCCAAAATATGTATTTTTTATTTTCGAGATTTTTTTTATACGTTTTAGGGGACAAAAATCCGCAACTTTTGAGCCATAGAGAAACACGGTCAGAAAATCTGCCACCGAGATTTAAACTTTTGAAAAAATAGTGATTTTTGAAAAAAAACGAAATTTTATGCAAAAAAACATTTGACGTAATTTGTTAAATTGAATTACCAATAGAAAAGTACTTCACAGATTTTTTGAGAGAGGGCTCTGTTTTCAAGATATAGCCACCTAAAGTTTGATTTCATCAGAATATTTGCAGTTTTTCAATTTTTAAAAGTAGTGACCATGAGTGATTTCTAAAAAAAAAAATATTTTTTTTGAAAAGTTCAGAAAATTTGCTATACAATTGTCTAAGAGACATTGAACATTGGACCTCTTGTTGCTGAGATACAGCGACTTTAAGAAAAACTAACTTAATCCACCAATGTGGTTGGTGCCTTCCTCACTTTTTACCATAATTTGGTGATATGATGGATTGGACACAAATTCCATCTATTTCTCAATAATAAAATACACAAATATCACTTAAGCGGTCATAACTTGAGACTGAGCGTTGCCAGATCTTCAATGTTTAGGACTCGTTGGAAAGCTCTTTTGATTACCTAACCAACGATGGGTCGGATGATTGATCCGGACATAGTTTACATGCATTTAAGTGAGATCCGGCATCAACATTCCAGCACCCGATTCGCAACTCTGACACTTTTTTATACGTAACTTTTGAACCACTTTTTGGATCTTCAAACAATTCAATAGCGCAACCCACCATTTCCAAATGTCGATATCTCAGCAACTAATGGTCCCATTTTCAATGTTAAAACATGAAACATTCATGAAATTTGTTTGTTGTTGTTGTTTTTTTTTGTCGTGATTTTTTTTTTCAGGCCTCATTTGTTCAACAGGTTTTACAAAAAATCGTGGTCGTAAACAGCTCACATCACTTGCTGTTCCTCCAACAACGTTGCATGAATCACGTTCCGGCAATTAACGCAAGTTCATCTCACCGGGGAATCACCCACCCGAACAAGCTTCACCAGTAACGGCGAAGAAACTGTTGTTCCGCGTGGTTCTGCAAATCTCCACCAAAACAGTGAACACTTCCCGGTCGTCGTTATCTTGACGCTGCTGTAGGTCAAGGTCACTCCGTCACACGTGATAACAACGCACCCTGCTGGGTGCGCTTCCAGTCCGAGTCTACAATGTTGGCGGGAAGCACGTCTGGTGGTTCCTTCTTGAGAGTGGTTTTAAGAGTTGTGATTCTCGGTTTAGTGCTTGGCGAAAGTTTGGCCGGTGAAGTGTATCGGGACGAGCAATGTGCCGTGTTGGATGCGGGATTCGATCCGAGGATTGGTCATGGCGAAGAAGCTGATAAGTCTGATTGGCCATGGCATGGGGCGTTGTTTTTCGGGAGACTGTACAAATGTGGCTGTACGCTGGTCAACGAGTGGTTCGTGTTGACGGCGGCTCATTGCTGCTTCAATCCGGACACCGGGTACGGCTTCAGTGTGGCGTTGCTACGAGTGAAGTTGGGTGTGTTTGATCTGAGTCAGCATCACGTTGATCAGCGCACGGCCTGGGAGTACGAAGTGGATTCGGTGAAGGTCCATCCGGAGTTTACCACGGGCGGTCACCGGCATGATCTTGCACTGATGCTGCTGAAGAAGAGCGTCGAGCAGAATCAGTTTGTGCGTCCGATTGCTTTGGATGTTGGAGATAGCTCGTGGATCGAGCTATCGGCGGGTACTTCAGGGACGGTTGTCGGCTGGGGACTTACTGAGAGTGATACGCTTTCCAACGAACTACGGCTAGCGCTGATGCCCATCGTTCGCTACGTGGACTGTGCCATGAGCAATCCGGCCGTGTTCGGCCAGCTGATCCACACGGGAATGTTCTGCGCTGGAGCGAAGAACGGTTGGTCCCGGAAACATCGTGGCGGATCTGTTAGTAACGGTTGGTATCACTTGGTTTCAGGTTCTTCCGTTTGTAATGGTGACAGTGGTGGTGGGATGTACGTGTCGTCCAGGGATAACCAGTGGAAGCTGCGAGGAGTAGTCTCGTTTGGAGCGACGCGTGACGGAACAAATCTCTGTGATTTGTACAGCTTTGCGGTGTTTGTGAATGTTCCACACTATAAAGAGTGGATCCAACAGGAGTTGGACTCTTTTGATAGGCAAGGTAAGCTGTGCACAATATAGTACGGATATCTCATAACAGTTAACTCTTGTAGTTCGGGTACCACGCATCATGAATCCTGACGCCAGTACTGGTACGAGCACCACAACATCAACCACAACTACAAGTACCACGACGTGGTCCCCCCCAACGAACACCGCACTTAACCCAACTCCTCCGGAGTGCTTCCAGCAGTTCAAAAGTGTATTCATTGCGGAACGCAACTCCAGCATTTCACTGGTGTGTAATTACGAGCCAAACAGCACAATCCGGTCAATCCGGTGGACGCGTGAAATCGGGGAATACCGCCAACAGGTGGAACTCTCATCGGATCTAACCTACGGAGAGTCCGTACGTAATGACATTCTCACGTTGCTTCACCTGGAAGCGGACCACTCGGGACGGTACAGTTGCGCTGTGGAGTACGGTGATCGAACAACCGTTCGGGATAACCGAACCGTGTCCGTGATTGGAGTGATTCCCCGGTTTGATCGGGGAGCTTACATGGCGCTTCCGATTAGGATTCGTGGGGATTACTTCAACTTGAAGTTGAGTTTCCACGTTGAGAAGCTCAGTGGGACGTTGTTTCACGCGGAGGACGGCTGCGGTAAGGAGTTGGTTAGCGTTGTGTTGAATAATGGAAAAGTCGAGTTTCAGTATTGGACGGAGCGCAATACTACGAGGAAGATTACCAGCTTGGAGAATGGGGTTCAGCTGGGGCAGTGGCACAAGCTTGAAATCAAAATACTTCACGGAAAAGGGTTATTCCTGTTGGACAAACGACTGCAGGAGTTGTTCCACGCGGATATCGCTTCTGAAAGTTGTTATGTTGGTCAGGACTTTGTCTACCTTGGAGGTTATGAAAATTCCGTCGAAAGTGGACTTGTTGGATGCATTAGTGGTTTGGTGTTGAACGACGAGCAGATTGATTTGTGGAATAGTTCTACTCGAGCCGGGAATGTAACTCAGTGTTTACCTTGCTTCGAGAATCCATGCCAAAATGGGGGCGTCTGTGTGGAATCACTTGGGTCGGATCCGGTTCAGTGTTTTTGTGAAGAAGGATTCGTAGGAAGGAGATGTTCTAACCGAGGGACTGGATGTAGTTCGAATCCATGTCGAGATGGGATTTGCAAGGACCATGAAGAAGGATTTCGTTGCATGTGTCCAAACGATAAAACTGGGAGATTCTGTGAGCGACCAAACGTTCTATCTGGTGAATCGTTACGATTTGACTCGTACGGTTATGCACTTTACAGGTGAGCTACGATGCAGATTTCAGCAGAATCTTAACGACTTTGTTGTTTACAGAATCACCAGTGCAACCAATCTTCAGATACGATTCCAAGTGAAAATCAGCGTAGAGCAACGTAGCTTGGTTGCCTTCCTCTCGGAGGACAACTATGATGCCAACAATGGTATTGCTCTACTTTTGGCAGACAATAAGCTGCAGCTGCAAATTTTCCAAGATATGGAAGTCAAACCGTTGGTTCTTCAATCATCAGTTGCTCTAAAGTTGGACAACTGGTACTCCGTGTTGATCGAACTTCAGGGAAAAGAAGTCTACTTCCAAGTCGATTACGAATCCGCTCTGATTACAAATGTGTCGTCCAGATCGGACGAAAGGGATCGCAACTTGCATCTTGGAGGTCTGGATGAACACATCAATAGCTATCGATTCAATGGATCGAGGATAGGATTCAGCGGATGCATTGGAGAGGTAAGTTTTGCTAGTTTGAAACCCCTGATCAGATAACTAACTAAAAGTAACTTCATTCCAGCTGACAATCTCAAACGTCCCACTGAACATGTCCACGAGCTTCAGCAACGCCAAAAACGTCGAAAATTGCCACTAACTGCGCCCAAACTGCGATCGCGACAGCAATAAAAATTAAACTGTAATTAAAATTATGACTCCCTGTAACACGTCCCCCCATCTTCCCCGTTGATTGTGTCGAAACTTGTCCGAAAGTTCTACCCGGAACAACCGTACAGACCCGCGAACCGTGAATTATTCCACCACATAATTTCCCATTAAAAAAGGGCTTGGCGGTTGGTGGCACCATCTGGCCGCCACGTCGTCCTTGGAATGATGTGTAAAGTCCTCCCAGGGCTTTTTTTCCCCCTCCCCGGACCGGAAGTTTGGCAGCAGCTGCAATCTCGAGTGGCCTCCGGAACTCTGTGAACCAACCAGCCGCTCCGGTTCATTACGCATGCAACGGGCATAAAATGATGGGTTTTCCGGTGGGTGGGTGTGTGTGTGTATCGGACTGTTCCCGGTATCAGCCACATTCAAACGGCTTGTCCCCCCGGGGGATGATGAGGCAATTGACGTCGATGTTTGTGCCAGATTGGGCTGTAAAAATGGGTTGTTTGTTTGATTGATTTGTGAGTATGTGGATTGCCGGTAGGGCATCTATAAAAATCCATCCATTTTATTTTAAAATCTGGTTTTAAATTGTTTAAATAGTAAATCTGGAAATCGTTAAGAAGACTACTTCTATAAATTTCAAACATTTATTTGAACATTTTTGCTAGTAGTTTTATCATAGGAGCAATTCTTTACGAAATCGGCCCATTTCGAACTTTGTGGGGGCCTTCCCTATCATCAAAGAAGCCATTTTGTGTCATTGGTTCACCCATATAAATCTCCACACAATTTTGTATGGAAATAAATATTCGAAAATCTGTAACATTTCAAGGATTTTTTGATTGGTCTTCAGTAAAGTTGTGGGTATTGATGAGGACTATACAGGAAAAAAGGTACATGGATTTTTTTTAACAGTAATCAATTTCCCACAATCTGTATTTTTATATATTTTTTTTTTAATGTTTGAACCAACAAAATCCCGTATGGACAAAAATTTTGCTGACGATTTATGATTTTTCTAAGGTGATTTTTGTAAAACATTGAAATCTTAACATTTGAAAATTTGTTACCTTTTTTCTTTATGTAAAATCGAATTTCTAATTCAAAATTTAAAAAAATAAAATTTTGTTAAGTGCACCGTTTTCTGAATATAGCCATTCAAAGTTATATTTTGTCCAAAAAAATCCGTTTTTTATTTTTCTTGACGGTCCATTTCTGAAAAAGAAAGCACCCTCCATTTTTTAATGTCGAGCAACTAATGGTCCGATTTTCAATGTTATAATATGAAACATTCGTAAAATCCTCCGATCTTTTCGAAATTTTTTTTTTTTGTTTTTTTAATCAATACTAATATGTCGAAAGAGCATGATTTAAAAATTTCAAAATATTGTTTTCAAACTCAAATTCAATTTATATATACAGCAATTTCCCACGAAAACAGAATGAAAACAAAACAAAAGTGCTCGGATCGGGCTAATTTTTTTCTCCTGGGGGTTCCCTGGCCAAAGAATGTATGACAAAAGGTCGAATGGACAAAAGGTCGAATGGACAAACGGTCAAAAATGAAAAAAAGGTCGAATGGACAAAATGTCGACAGAAGGTCGAATTAAAAAAAAAAAATTACAAAACAAATCTTTAGATGTGAAAGGAGACTTAAACGATTTTCTTTAATTTCACTTCTATATTCATAAAAATTTAGAAGTATTCTGCATGAAAACCCTTTTTGAAAAAGGGGGGGGGGCACAATCGATGTTTTATATATACTGGTAAAATGTTTTATATAACGCCAAGGCAATGCTGTAGAGCGAATAATTTGATTTAGATTTTTTAAGCTTAAAAGTCAGATTTTTCTTAGGATCTATTGTCACCATTAAAGATGGATTAAATAAGGATATAAAACTTGCAACAATATTGAAGAAGCAAGACTTTTTTATTTTCTAAAGTACCGTAAAACGGGGTGACTTTGATAGCCGGGGTGACTTTGATAGGTTTGCGATTTTTCCGCAAAATGAAGAGTACAATTAAAATACGTAAGGAATGGTTCAGAAACATACTGACCGTGGTAGAGAAGTGTTCAAAGTACCTCATGAAGAACTTTTCATAAATTTTTGAAAAGTTTATAAAGTTAGTTAACTATAGTTAAGAAAATGTGGATGAAAGTCATTATTTTAAACTTCTCAAAGTGTCATGATTTTCTCAATGAACATGATTTTTAATCGGAAAATGGAATGCATTTTCGGATTCTTTGGACAATTTTCCACTAGAAGAAGATTAAATAAGTTTGTAAATAATAAATAATATGTGTTTTTGAAACACAATTAAAAAAAAAATCTTCAAATTTATAGGCAAATTCAGTTGAACAAATTTCATGTAAAATGTGAAAACTTGTGATTCGTGCTTCGAATTCAGTTTAAAATGCAATATAAATCGATAATTTTATAAACAAAACTATTTTTAACAAAATTTCAGGCAAAATTCCGACTTTTTAACAATTTTACCCAAAATTTATATGTATTTTGTAAAAAAGCTTATAAACTTAGTTAACTTAATATAAACATTGATTTTTTTCTTACAAACTATATCAGCTACTTTAGTGATGGTACATTTAACGTACAAATAAAGTTTGAACATCTTAAATATGATTTTAACAAGAAAAACTATGACTATCAAAGTCACCCCGGAATTAAAACCAAGAATTTTTAACGTAACTATTTTTCTAAACACTATTGAAAAAACTTTTTTTTCCAAAATAGTGCATGGACTTTGTGTGGCCTACCCCAGTACATGTTTTAAAAATAATAATCTTGAGAAAAACCTTACCTGTTGGAAAATATTCTAGAAACAAATTGAAATTCTATCAAAGTCACCCCGGTTTACGGTAATTAAATTTGAAATAATGTTAAAGTTTCTGAAATATTCCATTGATTTTTAGAAATGAAATAAAACTTGAAAAATATTTTCAGAAGTACTATTTTTAAAACAAATGCTAATATTTGAAAGAATAGTAAAAATCACAGTATCATTACGACAGTCAAGAATAGGTTTTTAAAAATAAAAAATAAAAACATTAAAAAAATAAATCGAATTCAGACTTTTTTTGGAAGAATTGCTCATGTTTGAAAGAATGGAAAAAAAACTCTTAAAAACGTTTTGACAGTCAAGGTTGTTGTATTTAAAAAAAAAACTTAAAAAATATTATCGAAGTCGACCTTTTATAAAAGAACTGCTTATGTTTGAAAGAAGGATTAATTAATATAGAATAGGTTGTTTTAAAAATAATAATAAACTTCCAAAATATTTTAGAAGTCGAATTTTTATTTTCAAATAGCTGCTCATATTTGAAAAAATGGAAAAACTCAAGTGGTTGAAAACATTAACACTTCAACAATATTTTAGAAGTCGAACTTTCTTTTTGGAAGAAATGCTCATGTTTCAAAGAATGAAAAAACTTACAAAAATATTACGACAAGCAAGAATAGGTTGTTTTTAGAAATAAAAATACACTTCCAAAATATTTTAGAAGTCGAAGTTTCACTTCCAAAGAACTGCTCATGTTTGTAAGAATGGAAAAACTCGCAAATGTAAAGGTTGTTTTTTAAAAATAATAATAAAAGGTTTTTTTTAGAAATTAAACATTATATTTTTTTCATTTTTCACACACGACCTTTTGTCCATTTTCGACGTTTTGTCCATTCGACCTTATGTCTTTCGACCTTTTGTCCCACATTTGGTTTGGGTACCAAAAGTTTCGTCTACACCCAGCACTGGGCATCGGCATACGAGAGAATAAAGAGCACGATTCGGTAGTAAAATGGTACTGTGTGCGGACTGAGAGGATAAATCCCGAAATGTCCGAGAGTACTTTACTCATGGGTTCATCTTCAAAAAAAGTTCATCTATCAAAAAAAAAAGTACCGGTACCGAGACTCGAACCCAAGACCTTCAGCATATTGAACCGTTCCTTTGCCGTATGGGCCACCGCGGTTCGGTGACAAAGGGGCGGTCATGTGTCCATATAAGCCACTCATAGGATGAACTGTTCCAATGAACGAATGAACACGCGAGAGGACTATACTCTCGCAAAATAGCACTTTCCTCACGTTTCTTTTCCTGAGGACTATCCTCTCGTTCTTTAACTTTGTGTGCAGCAATTACGAAAATTTTGGTACCTTTTACACTTTTCAGCACTACCAGTAAAGTAACGTTTTCCATCATTGTTATCCGAGCATTCGTTGGTGAAGGTTGTCTGAATCAACATGACTCGTCGCGTCCCGGCGCAAAACGCCGGCAATATTGCCCTACCTGCGGCTCAAGCAGGCAAAAAAGTGGGAATTTCCAAAAGGAAGGTTGAGGCCTCAACTGATGGCCAAAAACCGGGGATTTCCAAGAGGAAGGTGCTTTTGGAAGTGACATCGAACAGCAAAAAGACGAAAAAGAGCGACGGTACTGTACCGATGGATGAGGAGGAGGAGAACTCTTCATCGCACGAGGAGCAGCTTTTGAAGAACAACAAGTTTGCTGGACTGCCTGACGAGGACCAGGTAGCGGAAGCAAAGGAGAATGAAGTGAAACAGCGAAAGGAGAAACTGCCTCCTTTTTATGTGCGGCAATCAGCAGCAACGATCGACTTTCGAGCGGGGCTGGTTGAACTCATCAAGTCTGGGAAAGTCCAAGGCAACATTCGTCTGTGTCAGGACGGATTTAAGGTGCTGGTGCAATCCAGGCAGCACTATCAACTGGTCAAGGATTACTTGACCGAAAACGAGGCGGAGTACTTTACCCATGATGTCGTCATGGATAAGCCGTACAAAATCGTCGTCAGAGGTCTGTACGACATGCCAGTGGAGGAATTAGCTGCCGAGCTAAAAGTTTTGAAACTGGATGTGTTGGCCGTGCACAAAATGAGCCGACGCAACAAAGACATCAAGTACCGTGACCAGCTCTACCTGCTGCATTTGGCTAAGGGATCGACGACGCTTCCTGAGCTGAAGGCAATTCGAGCGGTTTTCAACATTATCGTGTCGTGGGAGCGATACCGACCAGTGCATCGTGACGTCACACAATGCTTCAACTGCCTGGGTTTCGGGCACGGAGGTAAGAACTGCCACCTGAAGCGTCGTTGCGCCAAATGTGGTACCGATGCGCACATCACATCCCAGTGCATCCAAGATTCGCTGGTGAAGTGCCTCAACTGCAACGGTGAGCACTCGTCAACCGACCGAAAGTGCCCCAAGAGAGCTGAGTTCGTGAAAATTCGGCAGCAAGCATCGACGAAGAATCAGCCTCAGCGTCGTAGAACTCCTCCAGCCCTGGTGGAGCAAAATTTTCCACCTCTTCAACCGCGACGCCAGGTCCCGAACTTGGCACCGTTGCCGTTGGATCCCAGGAAGAGAGCTGAGATGAATCATCCACGGCCGGGTTCCAGCCAGGAGCCGAGACCGCCACCACCGGGCTTCAGCCAGGAGCCAAGACCAACCCAAGAACCAGCAGTTGAGGAAAATGGTAATGATCTTTACACCTCAACCGAACTCCTCAATATTTTCAAACAGATGTCCGCTGCACTGCGTGGATGCAAAACCAAGACCCAGCAGATTGAAGTGCTGACCTCGTTCGTCATCCAGTATGGATCGTAGGTCCCTCAAGCTGCTGAATTGGAACGCTTGCTCCATTAGGAGGAAGAATTTAGAGCTGGTGGATTTTCTTCGCGAGAAGGAGATCGACGTAGCTGCCATCACGGAAACTCATCTGAAGCCCGGTGAAAAAGTTTATCTGCAAAACTACAAGATCGCGACGCAGCTCGATAGGACCACCTCTGGAGGAGGAGGTGTGCTTGTCGCTGTTCATCGTGATCTCAAGCCACGCCGGCTGCCACACTTCAAGCTGGACATCATCGAGGCCGTTGGGGTGGAAATTCCCACTTCGGTTGGCCCAGTACTCTTCATTGCTGCATACTGCCCACGTCAGGTGAATTCCAGAGATGGTTCAGCAGCAAAACTGAAGAGCGATATCCAGAAGCTGACACGGCGGAGCGCAAAGTACATCATCGCTGGTGACCTCAACGCGAAGCATGAAGTTTGGGGCAACAGCAGGAGGAATCGGAACGGAGTGATTCTGCACAACGATCTGCAAAACGGATACTACAACGTTGTGAGTCCATCGTCCAACGAGGGTGGCTCGGTCTGGGAATCACTCAATCATCGACTTCTTCATTACCAATATGGCTGAGAACGTGGCTCATCCTGAGGTGTTTGAAGAGTTGAGTTCTGATCACTATCCGGTGGTTGTGGAGGTTGGAGCTTCCGTTACTCCGCAGCGGCAACCAACCCGGAAAGATTACCACAACGTTGACTGGCAGCAGTTTCAGCAAGTGGTAGACAGCAACATCGACTATGATCAACACCCGGAAACTTCTGCTGATATTGATCGTTCGCTGGAGGTGATCCAGCAGGCTATCAACCAAGCAGAGGCTGCCAACGTTCGGGAGGTTCCTGTTAATTTTAAGGTAACTGATATTGACGTAGATACTAAACACTTGATTAGACTTAGGAATGTTTATAGGAGACAATATCAACGGACTGGGGACTATGACAAAAGATTTCAGTGAACAATTTGAACAAAATCATACAAGACCGACTTGACAATATCAGAAATCAAGAATTTTCAAAACATGTAAGCCAGCTTGGGAATTATTCAAAACCATTTTGGAAACTTTCAAAAGTTCTTAAAAACAAACCAAAGCCTATTCCTCCTCTTATTGTTGAGGATTCTCCTTTGATTACATCCGAGGAAAAGGCAAATGCACTTGGGCTTCATTTTGTTAGTTCTCATAATCTTGGCGCTTCCATGACCAGCCGTAAAGAAACATCAGTTGCCAATAGTATTTCAACAATCAATGACTCTACCTTTGAATTTCCTGCAGATTCCCATGTTTCTGGTGAGGAAGTCAAAGTTGCAGTAAAACAAATGAAAAATATGAAAGCTCCTGGCTTTGATAACATTTTTAATCTGGTGTTGAAAAAACAGAGTGATCAGTTCTTTCAACATCTAGCCAATATTTTCAATAAATGTTTGCAACTTGGTTACTTCCCCACCAATTGGAAGCTGGGCAAAGTCATACCAATTTTGAAGCCTCAAAAGATCCAACATCGCCAACAAGTTATCGTCCCATTAGTCTTTTGAGTAGTCTGTCCAAACTCTTTGAGAAGGTCATCTATTCAAGGCTTTTGGATTTTACCAACGATAATAATATAATTTTGAACGAGCAGTTTGGCTTCCGAAAGGGACATAATACTGCTCATCAGCTTACGAGAGTAACTAAAATCATCAAGCAGAACAAGCTTGAGTCTAAATCAACTGCTATGGCTTTGTTGGATGTTGAGAAGGCTTTTGACAATGTTTGGCATGATGGTTTGATACATAAACTGTATTTATACGGTTTTCCAATGTATCTTATCAAAATTATCCAGCACTATCTTTCGGAGAGATCGTTCAGGGTTTTTCTGAATGGGATTGCTTCTGGATTATTCAACATTGATGCTGGGGTTCCCCAAGGAAGTATTCTTGGCCCACTTCTGTACAATATTTTTACATCTGATTTGCCTACTCTTCCTGGTAATGGTGTGTTGTCACTTTTTGCTGATGACACTGCCGTTATTTATAAGGGTAAAATAACCAGATATTTAGTTGGCCGTCTTCAGAAGGGTCTTGACGTTCTTTCCGAATACTTTGGCGACTGGAAAATTCGCATAAATGCAGCCAAAACTCAAACCATCATTTTTCCACTTTCCAAATCGGCCAGATTTGCCCCAAAGGATGATGTTTTGATTAAAATGAATGATGTTTCAATACCCTGGTCAAAGGAAGTTGTCTATTTAGGTCTCATACTTGACTCGAAACTATTGTTTCGGCAGCATGTAGATAAAATATTGAACAAGTGCAGCATTCTCATCAGGTGTTTGTATCCTTTAATTAACAGAAAATCAAAGCTATCTTTGAAAAATAAGCTAGCAGTTTACAAACAAATAATTTACCCCGTTATTGAGTATGCAGTACCTGTTTGGGAGTGTTGCGCTAGAACTCATAAATTGAAGCTCCAGCGTGTCCAAAACAAGGTACTCAAAATGGTTTTGAATGTTCCTGGCTGGACAAGATCAAGTGAGGTTCATGAATTAGCAGAAGTAAAAATGTTGGATCAGAAGATTCAAGAAAAATGTTTGAAATTCAGGGAAAAATGTGCTATATCTGAATACCCCTTGATTCAAGGATTGGTTTAGTTTATTGTAAGTTTAAGTTAGTTTTAGGTTAGGTTATGTTTTCTTAACAATTTTTTTCCTCATTGTACCTAGTGTTACAAAAATGATAAATCATATAATTTTAAAGTTATGAAAATGAACAGTGTTTAAATCACGAAAAGCAAACTAAAGCTGAAGAGCCACAGCTGACCACTTATTATGTAAACCAAATGTAATTATTATAAGAAAGATTCAATAAAGTATATTTAATTCAAAAAAAAAAAAAAAAAACGTTTTCCAATATTTTTTTGTTTTGAAGGGTTGATCAACTTAACACATTAATGTTTGACATAAAATTACATTCAAAAACCTTTTTTGAAATTGCAAGAATTGTTGGTTTAAAACTCGTGCTGAACAACATTTCATTTTACCTCTTGTTGCATACACAGCTAAAAAAGTAGTAATCCAGCTGCGTGTAAAAGGTCTTGTTGTAAAATAAATATTGCATTATTTTATGCAATTTTATGTGATTTTACACCCTGAAATATGCAGCCCATCAGTATGGGAAACCTACTTGACCGAAATGTCAAACTCATATGAGCAATTCTCTGAGATTTCGGTCATTCGATTTTTTTTGTATTTTTTAATCCGGCTGAAACTTTTTTGGTGCCTTCGGTATGCCCAAAGAAGCCATTTTGCATCATTAGTTTGTCCATATAATTTTCCATACAAATTTGGCAGCTGTCCATACAAAAATGATATGTGAAAATTCAAAAATCTGTATCTTTTGAAGGAATTTTTTGATCGATTTGGTGTCTTCGGCAAAGTTGTAGGTATGGATATGGACTACACTGAAAAAAAAAATGATACACGGTAAAAATAAATTTGGTGATTTTTTATTTAACTTGTTGTCACCAAAACTTGATTTGCAAAAAACACTATTTTTAATTTTTTTTATTTTTTGATATGTTTTAGAGGACATAAAATGCCAACTTTTCAGAAATTTCCAGAATGGGCAAAAAATCTTTGACCGAGTTATGAATTTTTAAATCAATACAGATTTTTTCAAAAAATCGAAATATTGGTCGCAAAAATTTTTCAACTTCATTTTCGATGTAAAATTGAATTTGCAATCAAAAAGTACTTTAGTGAATTTTTGATAAAGTGCACCGTTTTCAAGTTATAACCATTTTTAGGTAACTTTTTTTGAAAATAGTCGCAGTTTTTCATTTTTTAAAAATAGTGCCCATGTTTGCCCATCTTTGAAAAAAATATTTTTGAAAAGCTGAGAAAATTCTCTATATTTTGCTCTGTTGAACTTTTTTGATGCGATCCATAGTAACTGAGATATTGCCATGCAAAGGTTAAAAAACAGGAAAATTGATGTTTTTCAAGTCTCACCCAAACAACCCACCATTTTCTTATGTCGATATCTCAGCAACTATAGGTCCGATTCACAATGTTAATACATGAAACATTCGTGAAATTTTCCGATCTTTTCGAAAAAAAATATTTTCAAAAATTTAAAATCAAGACTAACATTTCAAATGGGCGTAATATTAAATGTTTGGCCCGTTTGAAATGTTAGTCTTGATTTTAAATTTTTGAAAATATTTTTTTCGAAAAGATCGAAAAATTTCACGAATGTTTCATGTATTAACAAATTGACCTATAGTTGCTGAGATATCGACATAAAAAATGGTGGGTTGTTTGGTGAACGAAAAACATCAATCCTGTTTCCTTTGCATGGCAATATCTATGGATCGCATCAAAAAGTTCAACAGAGCAAAAATAGAGAATTTTCTCAGCAAACAAAATAAAAATGAAAACTGCGACTTTCAAAAAGTTACGTAAAATGGTTATAACTTGAAAACGGTGCACTTTATCAAAAAATCACTAAAGTACTTTTGATTGCAAATTCAATTTTACATCGAAAAATGAAGTTGAAAAATTTTGCGACCAATATTTCGATTTTTTTAAAATCTGTATTGATTTAATAATTCGTAACTTGGTCAAAGATTTTGCCCATTCTGAAATTTCTGAAAGTTGGCATTTTATGTCCATATCAAAAATAAAAAAATAAAAATAGTGTTTTTGCAAATCAAGTTTTAGTGACAAAAGTTAAATAAAAATCACCAAATTTTTTACCGTGTATCATTTTTTTCAGTGTAGTCCATATCCATACCTACAACTTTGCCGAAGACACCAAATCGATCAAAAATTCCTTCAAAAGATACAGATTTTTGAATTTTCACATATCATTTTTGTATGGACAGCTGCCAAATTTGTATGGAAAATTATATGGACTAACTAATGATGCAAAATGGCTTCTTTGGGCATACCGAAGGCACCAAAAAAGTTTCAGCCGGATTAAAAAATACAAAAATTAAAATTAAAGAAAAAAGACCGATTCCGTAGAGAACTGCTCATATATGCGTTTATCCTTTCATCTTTTCATCGGTCTGATGGCCGAGTGGGCTAAGGCGCCAGCCCTTACTGTTGGTACTGGGTTTTAATCCCGTCGGTTGCAACTTTTTTTGTGTGTTTGCAAAAATTGTACATGCAATGTGTAATATTAAGTGTTTATTTTGACGAAGGTGATGTGCATGCTTTTGCATGCGATTTTACTATCGGATTTTTTGCTGTGTACACAGCAAAAAAAATGGTAATATTATTTCTGGGAAGGGGTACATCTTTTCTGTCAGAAAAAATGTGTAATTTTACATCTGAACTTCTGGTTTAATGTCATTTTTCAGTCTAAATTGTGGTAAAATTACATCATAAAAGAAGTAATATTCAACCTTCCAAAATTACACCTTCCAAATTCACACAACACTGTGTTAATGTTAATTACAAAAAACGTATTTTGATGTTTCAACTTCAGTGATAAAAATTGCAATAAAATCGAGATATTTTTCCGAACTTTTTTTTTATTTTACAACCTGTTTTTTTACTTTTTCAAGGTACCGTATCATACACAGAAAAAAATTGTATAAATTTGGAAGATTTAATTTTGAAACGTTGAATATTACTTCTTTTATGATGTAATTTAACCTCAATTTAGACTGAAAAAGTGACATTACACCAGAAAAATGGTAAAAATACACATTTTCAGAGGTAAAATTACACATTTTTTTCTGACATAAAAGATGTACCCCTTCCCAGATGTAATATTACAATAATTTTTTTTCTGTGTATTGTTTGCCCAGTCCACAAATTGTATGGAATATTGAATGGAAAAAAAACTAGCATGCAAATTGTTTCAGTGATGACAGGGAATGCTTGGACAAGTTTTATAGAAATAAAAAAATAGTAAAAAAATAAATTCTCGGAAAAAGTAACAAAATCTTCAGAATGTTTAGCATAGTTAAAAAAAACTAAAAATCTTTGTAATACTTCCATGGAAATTATGTTTTTTTGCTGGAGCTTTGTAGGGGTGACATTGGGTCATGCAAATTTCTGCATTTTTGTTTGACCCAATATCACCCTCAGACCTAATGTCACCCCTGATAATGGCATGCTCAAAAAAGTATTTTTTTTGAAAAGCAAATCACCATTATTGTTGAGATAATCTAGAAATCTTGAAAAAAATCAGGTTGTAGTCATGTTCTTAGTAAACATTAAAATTTTTAAATTGAAAAAAATTTTATACTTGACCTTTTATATCCATTAAACCGGAAAACTCACAACTCATAACTTTACGCACGTGTGTTTTTGCGCGCTGTGTGCGTTTTTCCACAAAACTTTCCCAGTTGGTTGAGTTTAAACTGTTTACGACCACCACCACTCGCAACGATCTCTGTTTTTTTTGCTGCAGTGTAAGTGTGTTTTATCTTCTTCTTTTTTTGGGTGCCCACACTCACTATTCTTCAAATCTTTGTCATATTTTCTTTGGAATACAGAAGGGTGGGAGAAAAACCCCCCTCGGGAGGGTCCGGTTCAGAGAAAGTGTTTTGTTTGCGGGTGGAAAAACTGCCCATTCGCTCACATTTCTGTTCGCTGCCAGACAGGCTGCTGTGGGAAAAGTTGCTGTGTAGGTATTTGAAAATACCGTCGAGTGGGGTAATTTAGAATTTTTAGAAAAAAATCTTAGATATTCAAGTTTTTTTTCAGTTTTTATAATAATTAAAAATATAATTTTCAGTCATTCTAGATAAACAATGTACACATTTTTTGGTGAGCCCTGTCAAAACAATTTCCCCGCTTATATAAACACACCGCGGAAAGAAAGAAATGGGGCAGTGGACGAAGGCCCGGAAAATTTTCCTCCGCACAGAAAAGTTTAACCTGGGCAAGCAAAACATTGCTGTTTGTCCGCCGGGACCTTCCAGAGTAGAAGGTGGTAGGTTTTCACTGCGGTATGTTTTTGTGGAAAAGTTGCTGGCACATGCTGGAAAAGATGGAGGAAACTTTTTGGGAAATTAAATTTCCATGTTTTTCCTGACGGAGGTTGATGACGGTGCAGAGTCTTGTCGTAAATAGAGCAAAATTCCAGAAAAAGTGATGAATTTTAGGTGAGATTTAGTTTATGGTGATCGACATTCAATGCAGGGTTGCCAGGTTGCCAGAAAAATCTGGGAACGCCAGATTTTTCAAGTGTCAGCCAGAATAAAGATTTATCTTTCTCTGTGCCAGATATTGACAGATTTTTCCAGATTTTTCATTTTATGGCAATTTTTGAACAACTTTTTGATTGAAATGAACGAATTAAATTGAAAATTGTAAAATTTAGAATGTATGGTATGGTAAATTCATTCAAATTCTTAAAACTTTTCAATTAATTCATATATTCCTGCCCCCTCACCATTCAAAACTGTTAGATTTTCGTCTGCCAGATTTTTCCAGATTTTGTATCGATACTTTGCCAGATTTATAAAATTTTGAGCTGGTAACCCTGGTTCAGTGTCCCAGTCTTGGTATCTTGCATGCTCCCACAAGCAGGAAGCAGAAACAATCTGCAGATATTCATTCAGTTTTCCCACACCCAAATCTGACGTGCACAAATAAACTCTTGCTTTTCTCTCTTCCGTTCACAGTCATATTTCAAACTGTTGCATAAATAAACTGGTTATGATTTACCAACAACTGTACCTTGGTGTACGAGACTGCCTGCTAGCTTGCCGCAAATTTTCCTACTGGTCGAGAGTCAATTAAGGGGTCATCCCCAGGAATTTGAGATATTTCAGTGCAGACTCCGAAGCCAAGAGGTAGATATTAGATAGATTGATAGATATTGAAAATGAACACCTCGTATTTATTGTTTTGGTTGAAGATTCCCTTAGCGTATCAATGGTTCAATAAGGGCAAGTTATTTTTTTATATATATGCTATTTAAGATTTAAGATGTCATCAAAATTCTAACCACCTCAAAATGGTCCATTCCACACTTTCTCGGGCAGTTTCAGCAGTTTCAAAACCGTCCAACTTAATCCCACCGGTACTGATTGATCTAAATAAGAGATTTTTCCACACATACACACACACACACACACACAGCAAACAAGGATTGAGGCTTTCAAATTCGTTTACGGTGAGCACTTTTGTGTCCACTTTTGGATTCCAACTTGGTCCGACTGGTGTACCGGTAAGGAGCGAGAGAGACAGAGTTTTTAGTGTCCGCCGGTTGTGATTGTACGGTAGTGTGTGTGTATGTGTGTGTGCCACACAGTAATCAGCAAGGATCTGCTTTTCTTTTTATGGTCGTAATTTACGAATCCGTCCCCTTGTGCTTATGCAAATTTCATTACGAACTCTGAAATCGGATGAAACGGTAGTGGCCAGTTTGTGTCACATCCGGAGCACATTTCAGTTGGAAGTAGTTTGGATGTCGTTTGGTATTATTTCTACCTTGGGACAGTCATTGCGGAGAAAACTGTTTTGGTTTTATCTGTATTTTCGCTTCCGTTAATCTTTCTTGTTGTTGCCATGTGTGATGAACTTATATATTTAAATATGAGTTAAATAAGCATTCTTTTGCAAAAATAGTGATTTCAGAAAAGTTTTAAAATTTCAACGGAAATATACATAATAAAATGAAAAGAACTACAAATGATTTTTTCGCAAATAACTCGTCAGGGTTAACTCGGATCGTTTTGCGGTCTTCGAAAAAGATGTTTGTCATAAAGTTTCTCATAACAATTTCACACCAGACAATGATCCGACATACAAAATGTCACTTTTTGTAGGAATTCAGAAATGTTTGCTTTTCCCCATACATTTTTTTGATTTTTCTGTGCAAACTTCAACGATTAACAGTGATCAACAAACCTTCACCGATTGAACTCAAAAATAGCGTAGATACTTATTTTTGCTTGAGGAATCGAGCCAGAAATTTTCCAAAATTGTCTTTTTTCTTGTCACCGTACTGCAACTTTGATTTCTGGATCAATTTCGAGGGGAGGGTGAAACAAATTTCAAGCTTTTTTCAAGGTTGATGGATAAATCTTTTGAGCAGTTCTCTAGGATTTCGGTCATTCGATTTTTTTTGTATTTTTTAATCCGGCTGAAACTTTTTTGGTGCCTTCGGTATGCCCAAAGAAGCCATTTTGCATCATTAGTTAGTCCATATAATTTTCCATACAAATTTGGCAGCTGTCCATACAAAAATGATGTATGAAAATTCAAAAATCTGTATCTTTTGAAGGAATTTTTTGATCGATTTGGTGTCTTCGGCAAAGTTGTAGGTATAGATACGGACTACACTGAAAAAAAATGATACACGGTAAAAAAAAATTGGTGATTTTTTTATTTAACTTTTTATCACTAAAACTTGATTTACAAAAAAACACTATTTTTAATTTTTTTATTTTTTGATATGTTTTAGGGGACATAAAATGCCAACTTTTCAGAAATTTCCAGGTTGTGCAAAAAATCATTGACCGAGTTATGAATTTTTTAATCAATACTGATTTTTTCAAAAAATCGAAATTTTGGTCGCAAAAATTTTTCAACTTCATTTTTTGATGTAAAATAAAATTTGCAATAAAAAAGTACTTTAGTGAAATTTTGATAAAGTGCACCGTTTTCAAGTTATAGCCATATTTAAGTGACTTTTTTGAAAATAGTCGCAGTTTTTCATTTTTTTTAATTAGTGCACATGTTTGCCCAGTTTTGAAAAAAATATTTTTGAAAAGCTGAGAAAATTCTCTATATTTTGCTTATTCGGACTTTGTTTATACGACCTTTAGTTGCTGAGATATTGCAATGCAAAGGTTTAAAAACAGGAAAATTGATGTTTTCTAAGTCTCACCCAAACAACCCACCATTTTCTATCTTCAATATCATAGCAACTAATGGTTCGATTTTCAATGTTAATATATGAAACATTTGTGAAATTTTCCGATCTTTTCGAAAAAAATATTTTTGGAATTTTCAAATCAAGACTAACATTTCAAAAAGGCCAAACATTCAATATTACGCCCTTTTAAAATGTTAGTCTTGATTTGAAAATTTTGAAAATATTTTTTTCGAAGAGATCGAAAAATTTCACAAATGTTTCATATATTAACATTGAAAATCGGACCATTAGTTGCTAAGATATTGAAGATAGAAAATGGTGGGTTGTTTGGGTGAAACTTAGAAAACATCAATTTTCCTGTTTTTAAACCTTTGCATTGCAATATCTCAGCAACTAAAGGTCGTATCAACAAAGTCCGAATAAGCAAAATATAGAGAATTTTCTCAGCTTTTCAAAAATATTTTTTCAAAACTGGGCAAACATGTGCACTAATTTAAAAATGAAAACTGCGACTATTTTCAAAAAGTCACTTAAATATGGCTATAACTTGAAAACGGTGCACTTTATCAAAATTTCACTAAAGTACTTTTATTGCAAATTTGATTTTACATCGAAAATGAAGTTGAAAAATTTTACGACCAAAATTTCGATTTTTGAAAAATCAGTATTGATTAAAAAATATCGGTCAATAATTTTTGCACAACCTGGAAATTTCTGAAAAGTTGGCATTTTATGTCCTCTAAAACATATCAAAAAATAAAAAAAAAAATAGTGTTTTTTTGCAAATCAAGTTTTAGTGATAAAAAGTTAAATAAAAAAATCACCAAATTTTTTTACCGTGTATCATTTTTTTCCAGTGTAGTCCGTATCCATACCTACAACTTTGCCGAAGACACCAAATCGATCAAAAAATTCCTTCAAAAGATACAGATTTTTGAATTTTCATACATCATTTTTGTATGGACAGCTGCCAAATTCGTATGGAAAATTATATGGACAAACTAATGATGCAAAATGGTTTCTTTGGGCATACCGAAGGCACCAAAAAAGTTTCAGTCGGATTAAAAAATACAAAAATTAAAATTGAAGAAAAAAGACCGATTTCGTAGAGAATTGCTCTTTTTCTGAAATTTCAAGATTTTTTCAATAAAAATATTTCAAAAAAAAAATACATTTTTGGTCTTAACTATGCAATAAAGAAAACTATCCAGTTTTAGATCATTCCCAAAGAAAAACTTGATTTAAAAATAAAAAATATCAAAAGTTCAATTTCTTAACACTGAATATTGAACCAAAAGTTTCCGAGATATTGTCAGTTGAAAATTATAGGGTAATCAGGTGACACTTAAAATAACTCATTTTCATCGATTCAAATTCTTCGGCTGTATTTCAGAAACGAATTGCCCGTTTTTCAAGGTCTGAGAAAGCTCAACTTTTCAAAATTATTCTTTCAAGAATATTTATAAAATTCAAAAAAAAACTGTAACTTGAAAACGGTACATTAGATAAAAAATGTAAAATAGTTTTCGCATATATCCGGATGTACGATAAATTACCTGAAATCGTACCACTATGTCATATATCGTTAAATAGGTAATTGAAAGACCTTTCCAACAAGTCTAAAATATTGTAGATCTGACAACCCTGTCTCATGTTATGATTACTTAAGTGGGATTAATGTATTTTTGTGGTCGGATCTCATTTAAATGTATGTAAACTATGTCGAAAGGCCTTTTCAAAGAGTCCAAAACATTGAAGATCTGGGAACCCTGTCTTAGGTAATGACCTTTTAAGTAAAATCTGTGTACTTTTTATATCGGATCTAAAATAATTCAAACCAAACCCATCATATCACCCATTGGTGGTAAAGAGTGAGAAAGGCACCAATGACACAGGTGGATTAAGTAAGTTTGTGTAGTGAATAGTTGATTCGGGTTTCTTTCAACCGAATCGAGTTTTGAAGTTCCTTTCAGCTATGATTTATTCTACAGTTCAATTTGATGTAATTGGATATTCCAAATCCATTTGGCAAAGAAGCAAAACCTTGAAAAAAAAACCTTCAAGATTAAGATTTCAAATTTTATTTTGCTTAAAAAAGGATTTTAATATTTTATGTCTAGGTTTTAGATATTTAAAAAAACACGATTTAAAAAAAAACATATCCTTAACAAGATTTTGAACCATCAAGCACTCTGACTCAAAAGATGTATAAAAAAATAAAAAAAAGTATTTTAGGATGTTTTTATCTTTCATTAAATAAAAGTTACATAAAAATAATCATATTTTTGGTCTTCCTATTTGTTCTGAAAAGTCCTAATTATTACCTACAACTTTGCCATCCATCCATCAAAAAATCCTTTCCAAAGTACAGAGTTTCATACGTTTACATACCCATTTTGTATTACCAGCCCCCAAATCAAAATGAAAAAAACAAATGATGAAAATTGTTTCTTTTGACATAGACAAACTTTGAAAAATATTATCAATAGTCTTATGCACCAAAACATTTCTTTTAGTGCACAAAAATCTCGAAAAACATAACTTTTGGATGAAAATTTAAATATGCGAATAAAAAAAAGTTAAATTCATGACAAAAATATTTATTCTAGCTTTAAAAAAAATCAGAAAAATAAATCCAATTGCTATGCAAATTATCAAAAACTTCTTTTTAATATTGTTCTTCCTACCTTAGGCTGCTGAGATGTGGCCTTGCAAGGAATGAAAATGAAGAAAAATGTAGTAAAGGAATTTATTGATATTGACTGCAATTAAAAAATAATGAACCACGGCTCTCTTTTAAATTCCAGTTTCTTGAAAGAACCGTTCCATGAAGGAATGATTTTTAAACTTGTTGTAATTAAAATTCCAACAAATTGTAGAATTAAGATTTTTAGGTTTCATTGAAATTACTCTAAATGTGAATGATTTCAAAATAAATAACTTTTCATGCATTTCAAAATTATTGGATCAGAAATCTTGACAAAGAGAATCATCTCGTTTTAAGTTTTTTTTCTTCAAAATAGCCTTTATGTCAAAATTTTAAAAAACGACCAAAAGAGCCGTTCAAAAGAACCGCTCACATGAATGAGCGAGCGAAAATGAACGGCTCCTACAAAAAGCGGTTTTGCCAACCTTTACCCGAGCAGACGAAAATAACTTGGGAATAACATTTTATGATGTATGCAAATACTAGACCAATAACATTGTATGTTATTTATAACAAGATTTGTTATTCGTCGTTATGATTTTTTTGTTATTGTATTAACAGACTAATAACATTTTTAGTTATTCTTCAATCAAATCTCTGATATTATTTTTTGTTCTCTGTTATTATTTTTTGTTATTTCAACAACTAATCCGATCATCTCAATAACAGTTGGTGGTATTTTTCCATAACAAAAAAAATGTTATTCCCAAGTTGTTTTGGCTTTCAACAAATCAATATCAGACCAATTACAAATTTTGTTATGATAACATTATTTGTTATTAAACTCCTATGCAAAAATTATTGTTTTAACAGTATTTGTTATTGCAATTGCATGAATTTTGTTATTACCGTCTGCCCGGGTAGTTTACTCAAAATAGTCTTGGTCCTAACCGATTTTGTGTGGCCCGCAATATTTTGACACGTTCCAGCCAACGTTTTTAGGGCCGTTCTGTAAATCTTCTAAACGACAATGGATAAATTTACGGTTACCATTATGGCTAAGGTTTCTTCTTTGGGTGATTCATAATACACTGCCCTGTTGGTTGACCAACGAAACCGGTACGATTTATACTGGTGAGGACGATGACCAGAAACAGAGGCAAAAGCTGGCTGGGGACCACGTTCCAGAATACCAGGACATAAATTGTATTAAATTCTGCTTCGCTGCGTATGAAAGTGGCCTAGACTCCCCTCTCCCCGGCGAGGACGTCCAAGGAGGGTCCGTCTTCATTTCCTCCGTAGTGAATGAAGATTGAATCAAATTTGATATAATTGAATTTCGGTGGTAAAGAAGTTTTTCTCGCTCGACGGCGGCGGCACGTCTGACGTCGGGAAAAGTCGCCGGAAGTTACACAGAAGAAATGAGGACCGACGAAGGCACAGTTGAAGAACAGCGATTGAGAAGTGGCTGGCGCTTCAAGACGAAAGCAACACAGTGGCAATTGGCGATGGAGAAAGAAGAGTAGTTAGCCGGTTAATCAAATTATGAAATGGAAACAGCTGCACAAAGCGATGAGAATGGTTTGATGGAATTTAAATAAATTTAGTTTGTCTTCGGTGATGAAATTGTATGTTTTTAATTTAACTCAAAATCGTACTAATGCTAACTAATTTGTAAGGAGTATTCATTGCAAACCAAAATTACTTCGAAACTAGTAATTGTTTTAGAAAACTTGTAATCTGTTGTACTATTTTCCACAACATTATCGTCTCCCAAAACTTGATAAAAGTATACGACAGTAGCGTCATTCTGCCGCGAAAGTTGAGAGCGAAAAGTGCTAGTGGTAGAAAAGAAAAACATGCACTGGTAAAACTAGCACCAACGAGCTTTCAGCGGAAAGTGGCGAGACAAGGGGAAATCCAGCGGAAAAGTGCTGCTGATACAAAAAAAAAGTTTCCTCTTCTGACAACATATCCCTGCTCCGCACTTCAAGCTCGCTTTCAACAACAATAGCCAAATTGCAACGACGTTGCGACAGATTGGACGACAGATGTTTCTAGTGTGGTTTTCTGGATTAGTGGTGTAACCTTTTGGTCGATTCTTCCACGTACTTAAAGCTACTCGTATGCATATAGTGTGAACTTTTTTGAGTGGTTCTTGAGCAAGCATGAGCGCGTGATCTGAAGTTGCTCTTCAACTTTGTTTGACATTCTGTTTGAACCAATCTGATGGTGACGCAGAGTATTTCATGAACTACCATGCATCTCCATATGTTTTCAAGGAAATGAATTCTTATCCCATTTTCGGCAGCTGTTACATCGTCAAGTTTTACAACTACCAGTCTGTATAGAGTCTGTTCGGTTCTTCCCATCCAACGTGGAATTGTACTTCGAGCATGTCATACTGTTTTACTCGTTTCACTCGTCTTGTCTTGTAGCTTGTACCGGAACAAAATTGTCGTCCTCAGGCACCTGTTGTTTACGATGAAGTGACGTATTTAATTTGTCAGGAAAATAAAATTTTGCGTTCTGTAAAACATAGGATTCCTTCAACAAATATCGTCCAAATTTAAATGGGTCAAGAATAATTCTTCGCCAACTCAGACGAAATCGGAAAAAGTTGCCCCGACCCCGCTTCGATTTGCGTGAAATTTTACTCTAATGAGTAATATTGGTCCCTGATCACGAATCCGAGGTTCATGTTTCGATATCTCGTGACGGTGGGGCGGTACGACCGTCCAAAGGTCAGTATCATGCAAAATTAGCTGAACTATTAAAAAAAATCTTTCTAAAGCAAACGATTGAGTTTTAGGGGTTAAAAAATCGTAAAATTGGTCAAAATTATTACTTTTTCAAAAAAAATATTTTTGTAAAATTCTGGTAACTCGTCAAAAGTACATACGAACCCCCAATGTTTACAAATTTTTTTTTGTTTTTGTCTGCTTTACAACTTAGTAGAACATTGTCACACTCTAAAAAATTACCCTACAAATAAGAAAAAACTCGTTATTTTAAAATGAAAAATATAGATATCAATGAAAAAAAATACCCTTCTGGGTTATTCCAGACTCGAAAAAAACTTTAAATTACGATTTTTGACAGTTAGGTTACGAAAACGGCAGCGATTTTAAAAATATTTTTTAACTTTTTTGATGAAAAATACGTTTTTATTCAGAATTTTGAGTAAGCTATTGAATCGGGCAATTTTACACAAAAGTCTCTTTGACATCAACTTTCTATCTCTTCACGGTTTCGAGCTACAAATCACTGAAAAACGTGTTTTAGTAAAAATCCAAAAAAATGGAAGGCGTCGTTCCGCCCCACCGTTACAAGATATCGCAAAATTTTGTGATCAGGGACAAAAATTTCACGAAAATCGAAAAGAAGTCGGGCAATTACTGTGTGAGTTGGCAGAGAATGATCCCAATGGTTCAAATTAAAACATAAATAACATCATGGTAAATCTTTTTAAAGGTCAACAAGACATCTATCGGGCAAAAAAATCAAAACTGTCCCGAGCAGGGGTAAATAACACGGGAATACCAAATTTTGGTATTACTTGAGCAAATAACAGCGACCAAAATGTGCCCTTGGTTGCCCAGTAATAGATGGTAAAATACCATGAAATCATACCAAAGTCTTGTATAAAACCATTTCAATACCAAGTTGAGGTCTTCTAGATTTTTGAACATTGCTTGAATACCAAAACTTGGTATTGCCATGGTTTTAATTTTAGGTATTCCTATTTTGGTATTCCTGTGGTCTTCCACATACATGATTTTGGTATGATTTGATGGTATTTTACCATCTATTACTGGGCAACCAAGATCACATTTTGGTCGCTGATATTTGCACAAGTAATACCAAAATTTGGTATTTTCATACCATTTTTAGTGCAGCAGTTGCAGTTAGTGAAAAAACGGAAATGATCCATATGCAACAGCCAAATCTACTCACCTGATGATTCCATGTTGTTCTTAGTGATATTCTTCACCACACCGAATGCATTTGTCATTGATTAACGGCCTGTGCATGAAGTTCTTGAAGATTCTGAAAAATAAGTGTTATTAAAATAAAACTGGATTGAAATTCACCAAAATTCAATAATCTTTCGATTGACTCGTTTTTCAAAGTATTTGGTTTTTTTTCAAGTCATTTTAGCGCAAAATTTATTATCTTGTCCAAACTGGTAAAAAAAATCCCATAGTTTCAGAGAAAATTGATGACACCTTTCAATACCAAAATAATACCAAAATTTGCCATCCTGACTTAGAAAATTTTTCACAATTTCAAGTCATTTCTTTAGGGGGTATATCAAAAATGTTTAAAATCAAGTTTGAAATTTCCGGTTTTCAATTAAAGCATTCGCTTTGAGACATCATTTTAGCGCAAAATTAATTATTTTGTCAAAATTGGTGAAAATTTTCCCATAGTTTCAAAGGAATTTGATAAAATACAGTAATACCAATATGTGGTGCTCGACCATTGACAAATTCTGCAATTTTGCAATATCAAAACAATACCTTAAATTGGTATAATACCACATTTTGCTCTTGCATAATCCTCAAGACAAATTTTAAAGGGTCCAGGAATACCAAAATTTGGTATTGATACCAGAGAAAGGTATTATTACGCATTTCCCTTGTTATTTACCCATGCTCGGGGTAAGGGACCATCCATAAACCACGTGGACACTTTAGAGCGGACGGGAGGGGATCTGAGATTTCAAAAAATTGTACACGCTCCAATGATTTTTTTGTATGGAAGATTTTGAATATTTTGAGTATTTTGAGTATTTTGTGTATTTTGAGTATTGCGAGTATTGTGAGTATTGTGAGTATTGTGAGTATTTTGAGTATTTGCAATATTTTGAATATTTAGAGTATTTTGAACATTTTGAGTATTTTGAATATTTTGAGTATTTTGAGTATTTTGAGTATTTTGAGTATTTTGAGTATTTTGAGTATTTTGAGTATTTTGAGTATTTTGAGTATTTTGAGTATTTGGAGTATTTTGAGTATTTTGAGTATTTTGAGTATTTGGAGTATTTGGAGCATTTGGAGTATTTGGAGTATTTGGAGTATTTTGAGTATTTTGAGTATTTTGAGTATTTTGAGTATTTTGAGTATTTTGAGTATTTTGAGTATTTTGAGTATTTTGAGTATTTTGAGTATTTTGAGTATTTTGAGTATTTTGAGTATTTTGAGTATTTTGAGTATTTTGAGTATTTTGAGTATTTTGAGTATTTTGAGTATTTTGAGAATGTTGAGTATTTTGAGTATTTTGAGTATTTTGAGTATTTTGAGTATTTTGAGTATTTTGAGTATTTTGAGTATTTTGAGTATTTTGAGTATTTTGAGTATTTTGAGTATTTTGAGTATTTTGAGTATTTTGAGTATTTTGAGTATTTTGAGTATTTCGATTATTTTAAGTATTTTGAGTATTTTGAGTATTTTGAGTATTTTGAGTATTTTGAGTATTTTGAGTATTTTGAGTATTTTGAGTATTTTGAGTATTTTGAGTATTTTGAGTATTGTGAGTATTGTGAGTATTTTGAGTATTTGCAATATTTTGAATATTTAGAGTATTTTGAACATTTTGAGTATTTTGAATATTTTGAGTATTTTGAGTATTTTGAGTATTTTGAGTATTTTGAGTATTTTTAGTATTTTGAGTATTTTGAGTATTTTGAGTATTTTGAGTATTTTTAGTATTTTTAGTATTTTTAGTATTTTTAGTATTTTGAGTATTTTTAGTATTTTTAGTATTTTAAGTATTTTTAGTATTTTTAGTATTTTTAGTATTTTTAGTATTTTTAGTATTTTTAGTATTTTTAGTATTTTTAGTATTTTTAGTATTTTTAGTATTTTTAGTATTTTTAGTATTTTTAGTATTTTTAGTATTTTTAGTATTTTTAGTATTTTTAGTATTTTTAGTATTTTTAGTATTTTTAGTATTTTTAGTATTTTTAGTATTTTTAGTATTTTTAGTATTTTGAGCATTTCGAGTATTTTGAGTATTTTGAGTATTTTGAGTATTTTGAGTATTTTGAGTATTTTGAGTATTTTGAGTATTTTGAGTATTTTGAGTATTTTGAGTATTTTGAGTATTTCGAGTATTTTGAGTATTTTGAGTATTTCGAGTATTTTGAGTATTTTGAGTATTTTGAGTATTTTGAGTATTTTGAGTATTTTGAGTATTTTGAGTATTTTGAGTATTTTGAGTATTTTGAGTATTTTGAGTATTTTGAGTATTTTGAGTATTTTGAGTATTTTGAGTATTTTGAGTATTTTGAGTATTTTGAGTATTTTGAGTATTTTGAGTATTTTGAGTATTTTGAGTATTTTGAGTATTTTGAGTATTTTGAGTATTTTGAGTATTTTGAGTATTTTGAGTATTTTGAGTATTTTGAGTATTTTTGAGTATTTTGAGTATTTTGAGTATTTTGAGTATTTTGAGTATTTTGAGTATTTTGAGTATTTTGAGTATTTAGTATTGTTTTGAGTATTTTGAGTATTTTGAGTATTTTGAGTATTTTGAGTATTTTGAGTATTTTGAGTATTTTGAGTATTTTGAGTATTTTGAGTATTTTGAGTATTTTGAGTATTTTGAGTATTTTGAGTATTTTGAGTATTTTGAGTATTTTGAGTATTTTGAGTATTTTGAGTATTTTGAGTATTTTGAGTATTTTGAGTATTTTGAGTATTTTGAGTATTTTGAGTATTTTGAGTATTTTGAGTATTTTGAGTATTTTGAGTATTTTGAGTATTTTGAGTATTTTGAGTATTTTGAGAATTTTGAGTATTAGAGTATTTTGAGTATTTTGAGTATTTTGAGTATTTTGAGTATTTTGAGTATTTTGAGTATTTTGAGTATTTTGAGTATTTTGAGTATTTTGAGTATTTTGAGTATTTTGAGTATTTTGAGTATTTTGAGTATTTTGAGTATTTTGAGTATTTTGAGTATTTTGAGTATTTTGAGTATTTTGAGTATTTTGAGTATTTTGAGTATTTTGAGTATTTTGAGTATTTTGAGTATTTTGAGTATTTTGAGTATTTTGAGTATTTTGAGTATTTTGAGTATTTTGAGTATTTTGAGTATTTTGAGTATTTTGAGTATTTTGAGTATTTTGAGTATTTTGAGTATTTTGAGTATTTTGAGTATTTTGAGTATTTTGAGTATTTTGAGTATTTTGAGTATTTTGAGTATTTTGAGTATTTTGAGTATTTTGAGTATTATTTTTAGTATTTTTAGATATTTTAGTATTTTAAGTATTTTTAGTATTTTAAGTATTTTTAGTATTTTAAGTATTTTTAGTATTTTTAGTATTTTTAGTATTTTTAGTATTTTTATTATTTTTAGTATTTTTAGTATTTTTAGTATTTTTAGTATTTTTAGTATTTTTAGTATTTTTAGTATTTTTAGTATTTTAAGTATTTTTAGTATTTTGAGTATTTTGAGTATTTTGAGTATTTTGAGTATTTTGAGTATTTTGAGTATTTTGAGTATTTTGAGTATTTTGAGTATTTTGAGTATTTTGAGTATTTTGAGTATTTTGAGTATTTTGAGTATTTTGAGTATTTTGAGTATTTTAAGTATTTTGAGTATTTTGAGTATTCTGAGTATTTTGAGTATTTTGAGTATTTTGAGTATTTTGAGTATTTTGAGTATTTTGAGTATTTTGAGTATTTTGAGTATTTTGAGTATTTTTAGTGTTTTTAGTATTTTAAGTATTTTTAGTATTTTAAGTATTTTAAGTATTTTTAGTATTTTTAGTATTTTTAGTATTTTTAGTATTTTTAGTATTTGAGAGCTTTTTGACAGATGGAACGGATTAGATCGGTTGTTCGTGGCTCCGCGAATTTTTGTATTTGTTGTGTGTATAATTCGACAATTTACCCAGAAGTTGGGTTTTTTCGGTAGCTCGCGACGTGTTCTTTGTGAATCAAGTGAAGTTCAGTAATGGTTTTTGAAATTATTGCGAAAAATGTGATTTATTTGCAGTTAGCGAATTCGTTGTTTTTGTTTGGAACGTTCGCGAAGTTTCATTTCCCCTGTTCCTTCCGAAGAAACGTCATACTACGTCAAGCTTGCCCAAAGCTTTTTCAAATGCATGTTTGTGTTGGTGTTAGCTTTTGTTGATGTTTATATTGAAGTGGTAGAAGTTTCATCTGTCAAGTTGCAGTGGGTGCTTTGGTGTTTTGTTTGCGTGGGTGTGATGGGGGGATTTGTTTGCTCTTTTTTTTCTGCCAAGCGCTTGCTTGAGGAAACTGACGTTTGGGCTCTACGTGCAGAATCGCCGATTGCCAGCAGAAAAGCTGATTGTTGTAGTGCTGGGGATTGTTTTGGTTTGATGAATCGATTGATTATATGTATACGAACTAAACAAACAAAGTCATAAACTGTAAGGTGCAAAATATTCAGTTTACAGTGAACAGCAGCAAAAGCATGGAATAGCTTATTCAAAGGACTGGTAAAAGTGTTAAAAATGTGAACGCGTAGAGCAATACAGATTGTGTGAGAACATGTGTTGTGGTAAACAGTTTGAACCGATAAAAGTGTTGTTATTTTGTTTTCTTGGGGATGGTATAAGGTTCTATTGGGTTGTGAATCATTAAAAACTTGAATGAAAAGGGTTAATCGAGAAACGTTTGTTGAAATACAAGTGTGTATTAGGCGGAAAAGCATACCTTGGTGATTTAAAAGTGTCTTATAACTGGAAAGGAAGCCAGCGTGTTTTATGCGACACTGGGAACCCTGGGTGAGTCTGCTCTATGTTGACATGTATGTTTGAATTGAGTGATGCGGGTGAATGAATATTTTTGTGAAGAGTCATTTGTGAGTTTCCACAATTGGTGAATTCTATCATTTGGCTCATGTATGGATGGAAGCATGAATGAATTTTATTTTATTCGTTTTGTTATTGACCTATTTATTTTAATGTATCTAACATTATTTTAACTTATCTATTTATTTCAATCTATCTATTAACTTTAATTAATCTTTGTATACATCTTATATTTTACATATTTTTCTCCACTTTCCCTCTTCTTTTTCTTATTTCCTTCTTTCAAGTCGCGTAAATATTAATATACCGGTCGTTAAACGAGAATGTCTAACTCGAGTTCATGCGTCGTTTTCACGGATTCGTTCTCCTTTTACTCTGATCTTATTTTTCCGATAATTATAAATATAACGTAAAAGATAAAACTACCTATAACGACTTCGGCTTAAAAATGTACCATTCGTGATAGTGTCGCTTTATTAATAACTGCTCGAAACGAAATTTTCAGTTACTATTGTTCGCAATTTTGTCGGTCTCGCAGTTCACTTTTTTCGAAACATTTCGTAATAAATTTCTGCAACACGATGAAATCATTGCAAACCTCACTATAAAGTATTGATATAGTTTAATCGGAAACCACGGAAAATACAATTTAATATATTGCTTAAATAGTAAAAGGAGGAAAAAGTCCTTCTCACAGCGTCGTTGCTCGGAAGGCACGCCGACGAGGGAATTAATGATAATTTGGCGCCGCGTTCGAATTAAAACTATTTCTAAATCATAGATTGTGTGTCTTACAGCAGCCGGCTGCCTAAGACCTATAAATTTGCAACTGATAAACAAATTGCTTATGGTCGCATCACCTACCACGGTGAATCCTGACCTTATACCCAACTTACTAACCCCTCAAAACTCATGTGATACTTTGTCGGAGACGCAGTCGATTTGGCGGTCCCATCACTCAAGTATCGGACTAACATTCCCATCCACTTCCCCGTGTCTTACCACTGGTCGTGGCCGGCGTCGGTATTGATCAGCACGATAGGGACCTTTGGAAATTGCGAAGGGGTGATGATTGGTTCCTACTTTTCATCTGTGGTCCACGGAGCAATGTTTGGGGGTCCTGGTCAATAACGAAGTAGCAGCTACGGGTAGACACCAATGCTATGCTATGCTATTTTTAGTATTTTTAGTATTTTTAGTATTTTTAGTATTTTTAGTATTTTTAGTATTTTTAGTATTTTTAGTATTTTTAGTATTTTTAATATTTTTAGTATTTTTAGTATTTTTAGTATTTTTAGTATTTTTAGTATTTTTAGTATTTTTAGTATTTTTAGTATTTTTAGTATTTTGAGCATTTCGAGTATTTTGAGCATTTCGAGTATTTTGAGTATTTTGAGTATTTTGAGTATTTTGAGTATTTTGAGTATTTTGAGTATTTTGAGTATTTTGAGTATTTTGAGTATTTTGAGTATTTTGAGTATTTCGATTATTTTAAGTATTTTGAGTATTTTGAGTATTTTGAGTATTTTGAGTATTTTGAGTATTTTGAGTATTTTGAGTATTTTGAGTATTTTGAGTATTTTGAGTATTTTGAGTATTTTGAGTATTTTGAGTATTTTGAGTATTTTGAGTATTTTGAGTATTTTGAGTATTTTGAGTATTTTGAGTATTTTGAGTATTTTGAGTATTTTGAGTATTTTGAGTATTTTGAGTATTTTGAGTATTTTGAGTATTTTGAGTATTTTGAGTATTTTGAGTATTTCGATTATTTTAAGTATTTTGAGTATTTTGAGTATTTTGAGTATTTTGAGTATTTTAAGTATTTTGAGTATTTGGAGTATTTTGAGTATTTTTAGTATTTTGAGTATTTTGAGTATTTTTAGTATTTTTAGTATTTTTAGTATTTTTAGTATTTTTAGTATTTTTAGTATTTTTAGTATTTTTAGTATTTTTAGTATTTTTAGTATTTTTAGTATTTTTAGTATTTTTAGTATTTTTAGTATTTTTAGTATTTTTAGTATTTTTAATATTTTTAGTATTTTTAGTATTTTTAGTATTTTTAGTATTTTTAGTATTTTTAGTATTTTTAGTATTTTTAGTATTTTTAGTATTTTTAGTATTTTTAGTATTTTGAGCATTTCGAGTATTTTGAGCATTTCGAGTATTTTGAGTATTTTGAGTATTTTGAGTATTTTGAGTATTTTGAGTATTTTGAGTATTTTGAGTATTTTGAGTATTTTGAGTATTTTGAGTATTTTGAGTATTTCGATTATTTTAAGTATTTTGAGTATTTTGAGTATTTTGAGTATTTTGAGTATTTTGAGTATTTTGAGTATTTTGAGTATTTTGAGTATTTTGAGTATTTTGAGTATTTTGAGTATTTTGAGTATTTTGAGTATTTTGAGTATTTTGAGTATTTTGAGTATTTTGAGTATTTTGAGTATTTTGAGTATTTTGAGTATTTTGAGTATTTTGAGTATTTTGAGTATTTTGAGTATTTTGAGTATTTTGAGTATTTTGAGTATTTTGAGTATTTTGAGTATTTTGAGTATTTTGAGTATTTTGAGTATTTTGAGTATTTTGAGTATTTTGAGTATTTCGATTATTTTAAGTATTTTGAGTATTTTGAGTATTTTGAGTATTTTGAGTATTTTGAGTATTTTGAGTATTTTGAGCATTTTGAGTATTTTGAGTATTTTGAGTATTTTGAGTATTTTGAGTATTTTGAGTATTTTGAGTATTTTGAGTATTTTGAGTATTTTGAGTATTTTGAGTATTTTGAGTATTTTGAGTATTTTGAGTATTTTGAGTATTTTGAGTATTTTGAGTATTTGGAGTATTTTGAGTATTTGGACTATTTTGAGTATTTTGAGTATTTTGAGCATTTTGAGTATTTTGAGTATTTTGAGTATTTTGAGTATTTTGAGTATTTTGAGTATTTTGAGTATTTTGAGTATTTTGAGTATTTTGAGTATTTTGAGTATTTTGAGTATTTTGAGTATTTTGAGTATTTTGAGTATTTTGAGTATTTTGAGTATTTTGAGTATTTTGAGTATTTTGATTATTTTGAGTATTTTGAGTATTTTGAGTATTTTGAGTATTTTGAGTATTTTGAGTATTTTGAGTATTTTGAGTATTTTGAGTATTTTGAGTATTTTGAGTATTTTGAGTATTTTGAGTATTTTGAGTATTTTGAGTATTTTGAGTATTTTGAGTATTTTGAGTATTTTGAGTATTTTGAGTATTTTGAGTATTTTGAGTATTTTGAGTATTTTGAGTATTTTGAGTATTTTGAGTATTTTGAGTATTTTGAGTATTTTGAGTATTTTGAGTATTTTGAGTATTTTGAGTATTTTGAGTATTTTGAGTATTTTGAGTATTTTGAGTATTTTGAGTATTTTGAGTATTTTGAGTATTTTGAGTATTTTGAGTATTTTGAGTATTTTGAGTATTTTGAGTATTTTGAGTATTTTGAGTATTTTGAGTATTTTGAGTATTTTGAGTATTTTGAGTATTTTGAGTATTTTGAGTATTTTGAGTATTTTGAGTATTTTGAGTATTTTGAGTATTTTGAGTATTTTGAGTATTTTGAGTATTTTGAGTATTTTGAGTATTTCGATTATTTTAAGTATTTTGAGTATTTTGAGTATTTTGAGTATTTTGAGTATTTTGAGTATTTTGAGTATTTTGAGTATTTGGAGTATTTTGAGTATTTTTAGTATTTTGAGTATTTTGAGTATTTTTAGTATTTTTAGTATTTTAAGTATTTTTAGTATTTTTAGTATTTTTAGTATTTTTAGTATTTTTAGTATTTTTAGTATTTTTAGTATTTTTAGTATTTTTAGTATTTTTAGTATTTTTAGTATTTTTAGTATTTTTAGTATTTTTAGTATTTTCAGTATTTTTAGTATTTTTAGTATTTTTAGTATTTTTAGTATTTTTAGTATTTTTAGTATTTTTAGTATTTTTAATATTTTTAGTATTTTTAGTATTTTTAGTATTTTTAGTATTTTTAGTATTTTTAGTATTTTGAGTATTTTGAGTATTTTGAGTATTTTGAGTATTTTGATTTTTTTTTGAGTATTTTGAGTATTTTGAGTATTTTGAGTATTTTGAGTATTTTGAGTATTTTGAGTATTTTGAGTATTTTGAGTATTTTAGTATTTTGAGTATTTTGAGTATTTTGAGTATTTGAAGTATTTTGAGTATTTTGAGTATTTTGAGTATTTTGAGTATTTTGAGTATTTGGAGTATTTTGAGCATTTTGAGTATTTTGAGTATTTTGAGTATTTTGAGTATTTTGAGTATTTTGAGTATTTTGAGTATTTTGAGTATTTTGAGTATTTTGAGTATTTTGAGTATTTTGAGTATTTTGAGTATTTTGAGTATTTTGAGTATTTTGAGTATTTGGAGTATTTTGAGTATTTGGACTATTTTGAGTATTTTGAGCGTTTTGAGTATTTTGAGTATTTTGAGTATTTTGAGTATTTTGAGTATTTTGAGTATTTTGAGTATTTTGAGTATTTTGAGTATTTTGAGTATTTTGAGTATTTTGAGTATTTTGAGTATTTTGAGTATTTTAAGTATTTTGAGTATTTTGAGTATTTTGAGTATTTTGAGTATTTTGAGTATTTTGAGTATTTTTAGTATTTTGAGTATTTTTAGTATTTTGAGTATTTTGAGTATTTTGAGTATTTTGAGTATTTTGAGTATTTTGAGTATTTTGAGTATTTTGAGTATTTTGAGTATTTTGAGTATTTTGAGTATTTTGAGTATTTTGAGTATTTTGAGTATTTTGAGTATTTTGAGTATTTTGAGTATTTTGAGTATTTTGAGTATTTTGAGTATTTTGAGTATTTTGAGTATTTTGAGTATTTTGAGTATTTTGAGTATTTTGAGTATTTTGAGTATTTTGAGTATTTTGAGTATTTTGAGTATTTTGAGTATTTTGAGTATTTTGAGTATTTTGAGTATTTTGAGTATTTTGAGTATTTTGAGTATTTTGAGTATTTTGAGTATTTTGAGTATTTTTAGTATTTTAAGTATTTTTAGTATTTTTTGTATTTTTTTGTTTTTTTTTTGTATTTTTTGTATTTTTAGTATTTTTAGTATTTTGAGTATTTTGAGTATTTTAAGTATTTTTAGTATTTTAAGTATTTTTAGTATTTTTTGTATTTTTTGTATTTTTAGTAATTTTAGTATTTTTAGTATTTTTAGTATTTTTAGTATTTTTAGTATTTTTAGTATTTTTAGTTTTTTTAGTATTTTTAGTATTTTTAGTATTTTTAGTTATTTTTAGTATTTTTAGTATTTTTAGTATTTTTAGTTTTTTTAGTATTTTTAGTATTTTTATTATTTTTATTATTTTTAGTATTTTTAGTATTTTTAGTATTTTTAGTATTTTTAGTATTTTTAGTATTTTTAGTATTTTTAGTATTTTTAGTATTGTGAGTATCAACAATCATATCTGGATTCGATTCCCATCTGCTCCAACCTTCCATCGGATGAGGAAGTAAAATGTCGGTCCCGGCCTTGGTTGTTAGGCCGTTAAGTCATTCCAGGTGTAGGAGTCGTCTCCATGCCATAAGTACAAACAACACACCAAACCAAGCCTACTCCGGTGGAATCGCTGGCGGCGGTTGGACTCGCAATCTGAAGGTCGTCAGTTCAAACGCTGGGGTGGAAGGTTCCTGGGAGTAGAAAGAGGTTTGGGTGCTCTCCCCATTCAAGGCGTCGGACTCCTAGGTTCGAGCAGAAACTTGCAATAGAGACCACAAAAGACCCGGGGGTCATTAATGTGAATGGTTTGATTTTTTTTTTGAGTATCAACAAGATTGGAAAATAATCTCCAGAAACAACAATATCGTGCTACCGGAATATGGAAAGGCACTTCAGCAGCAGCAGCAGCATCCCCAACAAACAAACTGGAGTAAGAAAAAACTAACTTAATCCACCTATGTGGTTGATGCCTTCCTCACTTTTTACCAAAAATGGGTATATGAGTGATTTCATCATTTTTTTAGATCCAGAAAAAAAGAATACAATGTATAACTTATGTGGTCATAACTCGAGACAGGGTTGCCAGATCTTCAATGTTTTGGACTCATTGGAAAGGCCTTTCAATTACCTAACCAACGACGGGTCGGATGATGGATCCGGACTTAGTTTACATACATTTAAGTGAGATCCGGCTTCAAAAATGTACATGAATACCACTTAAGTGGTCATAACTCGAGACAGGGTTGCCAGATCTTCAATGTTGTGGACTCGTTGGAAAGGTCTCTTGATTACCTAACCAACGATGGATCGGATGATGGATCCGGACATTGTTTACATACATTTAAGTGAGATCCGGCTACAAAAAAATTACATAAATATCACTTAAGTGATCAGAACTCGATACAGGGTTGCCAGATCTTCAATGTTTTAGATTCGTTGGAAAAGTCTTTTGATTACCTAACCAACGATGGGTCGGATGAAGGATCCGGACATTGTTTACATACATTTAAATGAGATCCGGCTACAAAAAAGTACATAAAAATCACTTAAGTGGTTATAACTCGAGACAGGGTTGCCAGATTACCAATGTTTTGGACTCGTTGGAAAGGTCTTTCAATTACCTAACTAACGATGTATAACATGATGATGTTTGGTTCAGTTTACTGCCATTTATTCAACATCCAAAAATGCGAAAACACATTTTTATACATAACTTTTGAACTACTTATCGAAACTTCAAACAATTCAATAGCATCGTATGGGACCCTAAACCAAGTCGAATGCGACTGGTTTGGTCAAAATCGGTTCAGCCAGTGCTGAGAAAACTGAGTGACATTATTGGTCACATACACACACACATACACACACACACATACACACACACATACACACAGACATTTGTTCAGTTTTCGATTCTGAGTCGATATGTATACATCAAGGTGGGTTTTCGAGCTTTAAATAAAAAGTTCAATTTTAGAGCAGGATTATAGCCTTACCTCAGTGAGGAAGGCAAAACGAAACGACTGGAAAATAAAATTGTCCAATTCACTTCCATAATGCCTTCATCAGCATAATCAGCAAGCAATAGAACACACTGGTCCTCGTCCCGTTCGTTGGCCAGACACATAACTACAGAGCACTCATATGTTTGAGTGCGATTATATGCTAGTGTTGGTGGTTTAGTGTGCGTGTGATAACGTTTGTTTCTTCTTTTTCATACCCCCACAAACACAAGTAAACATAGTCGGAGGCTGAGCTAAGGATCAACTTCCGAGTGCTAAGCCGGAATGAAAAGGTAGTCTTTCGCCAGCGGTCTTTGTTCAACGGAAAAGGAAAGTTTCACACATACAGATACACACACACGCGCAATCTTATACATGTGTTTGTTCGCGTCACTGGAAAAAGTTTCCTCCTGATTCGAAATGTTAGACATATTTAAGGGGCACTGCTTTTAGTCCGTCCTCCATCGTCGTCGTCGTCGTTATGGGTTAGGATTGGGCGCTACGGGATTACGCATCAAGTCAAGTTCCGACATTGAACGGAACACAAGCGTGCTGTGGCGCAACTGGTACGAATGGGGATCGATACGGGAAGGCGTCTGCTGCTGCTGCTGCTGGGACACAATTTAGGCACGTTCACAATATGGATTTCTTCTCGTGATGAGATGGAGGGGTTGCGTACACTTTGGATTGAGGTAGTCTTTTGCACTCAGATTATGTCCCATTACGGGAGAATTAAGGGGCACAGCCATGGATTACACGTACAGTGAAGAAGATTTTGGGGGCGGATTCTGCATGGAAATAATAGGATCCCTCCTCTTTTTGGGTTAAAGTGGCAAAAAACATTCCCTGATGAAGTGAGAAAGTTAGGAAGTGAGGCTCGTATGGGTTTATTGTTATTGACTTTGGCTTTTTGTCAGTAATCAAAACGAATTTTCGACAAATTTGATTTCCTCAAGGTATACTTTGGCACACTTTTGTGTTATGCACACAAATATTAATCAGCTAAAAATAAGTTGAGTTTCTAAAAGTAGCTCAACACTGGCACCACCTGTGAATTACCCTCTATTGAAGGTAAACGAGTGCAATTCACATGCTCCACATTTTTGCTCACACTTACCGCAACAAATTGAAAACAAATTAGCCGGTAATCGGTTTCAATTAGTTCCACACAACACCCCCACCATCCAACATGGAATTTTCACTCTTTTTCTCACTTTTCAATGCGGATGCGCTTTTCCAGCCACAAACTCGCGTCCGGAATCTGTTTATTTGCCTGTTTTCCTCACCACTAAGTTGGAAAGTGATATGGGTTGGTAGAGGCTTATTGAAAAAAAAAATTGTTGCTGGATATTGAATTGCCTAAATAAAATCACTTTAAATTATAGAAAAGCTAAAAACTATGTTTATAAACATCAAAAATATTTAAATCAGTCAGTACAGAGTTACCGTAAATTGAACCGAATTTAGAGGTTGAAAGAGCGATGGGAGCAAGTGCAGTTCAGGAATGTGCTTTTTGGCAGCCAAGGATCTGGCAAATTGCAATTCAAGGACCATTTCTCTAGAAAGTGCCTCTTTAGACGAGTAGGGAAGGCATCATAGAAAAAGTTGTTTTTTTGTTCCTCAAAAAATGGGTGGTTTTATTATCATCAAATTGGAACCTGATAACAAAATTAGGACGGAAAACCCCAGAATAAAACATTCCACAAAACTATAAAAACCATTAAAAAAATACTTTTGGAGCTTTTCAATGTTAAATCAAGTCAAAAGACGAACTATCATTTTTTCTTTCAAATAAATGTTATAAGTCTAACCACCGATACTTTTTAATTTTTTTGTCTTATTTCAAAGAAAAACAGTCTGAATAAAAACACAGAATTTTAGAGCAATTCAATTCTTATAATTTAAAAAAAAGCAATGTTTACCTATGTTGTTGCACTGAATTCATTTTAACCAAAATCAATGCAATGCCAGATTTGTCTGGCAACCTGGCACCCCTGTTTAGGCCCTACTAAAATGTGAATCTTAATTCCAAAACTTTCAATGTTTTTTTTTTCAATAGATCATAAAATTTTACAAATGGGTAATTCTCCGCCAACTCACACAGCAGTTGCCCCGACCCCTCTTCGATTTGCGTGAAACTTTGTCCTAAGGGGTAACTTTTGTCCCTGATCACGAATCCGAGGTCCGTTTTTGATATCTCGTGACGGAGGGGCGGTACGACCCCTTTCATTTTTGAACTTACGAAAAAAGAGGTGTTTTTCAATCATTTGCAGCCTGAAACGGTGATAAGATAGAAATTTGGTGTCAAAGGGACTTTGATGTAAAATCAGACGCCCGATTTGATGGCGTACTCTGAATTCCGAAAAAAACGTATTTTTCATCGAAAAAAAAACTAAAAAAGTTTTAAAAATTCTCCCATTTTCCGTTGCTCGAGTGTAAAAAATTTTGGAACATGTCATTTTATGGGAAATTTAATGTACTTTTCGAATCTACATTGACCCAAAAGGGTCATTTTTTCATTTAGAACAAAATTTTTCATTTTAAAATTTCATGTTTTTTTCTAACTTTGCAGGGTTATTTTTTAGAGTGTAACAATGTTCTACAAAGTTGTAGAGCAGACAATTACAAAAAAAATGATATACAGACATAAGGGGTTTGCTTATAAACATCACGAGTTATCGCGATTTTACGAAAAAAAAGTTTCGGAAAAGTTGGTCGTCATCGATCATGGCCGTTCATGGTCACCCGCGACAGACACGGACGACGAAACAAAGAGAAACGCTAAAAGTAACTCTCCTGAAGAAGTTTTGAAGAGAATTTTATCCTACCGCGGTCCAAACTGCTATGCTGTAGCTATCTTGAAGAGCTCTTGTAGAACACCTGGAAAAAATGTTACTTGGGGTGGGAATGTTTGGATGAGAAATAAAATTTTCTTTTTCTTTTATTTGCTGTACAGTCCAGACTCGATTTTCCGAAGGCCTCAGAAAAATTGTACTTCGGATAATCGAATCAATAAAAAACAATATTTCCTTTATTTTATTTTCGATTGTCAAGCATAAGTACGACCCCTCAACTACTTTTAAGTAAAGATGGTGGTCAAAATGGCGGTTACGAAATACTGAAAAAATACATTTTTAGAGTATTTTTTTAAAAAGGACATATAAGTTATTGTCTTTCATATGTTAATAGAACCTTATAAAAAAAACTCTGGATTTGTTCATTTTTGAGGCGGACACTTAGTAGCATATCATTTTTGTTATAGCTGGCAAAAAATCATGTAATAAGTTGGAAATGTAGAAATATCATCAGGATGTCAGTTAAGTCAGTTTAAAGCAAAAGCATGCACAATATGTCTTTTATAACAATTTTTAGCTTAGCTTAGCTTAGCTTGGTTGACCGTACTCTAGCCGAGCATAAAGCACGCAATAGCTAGGTTGGCGCCGATAAGGAAAATTAATGCGTCAGGAATGTGCCGAATGACACATCACCATTCATTTGTCCTTTTGGTCGACTCCTCACGATCAACGGGGGAGGTAGGGAGGGATTTGATGATTGGATATCCTATAGTGATGCCTAAGAACTTAGACGACCTCCAAGATATCCGGATTTGGAAGGGGAAAGGGTTTGATGGGATACTTCACAGACGAATGAAGTAGTTGGCGTTGGTAAATAATGAGAAAATTGAAATGCAATAATATAATAAGGAAGAAATTAGAACGCTCTCACCAAATTCAATTCTGGGATCATCCAACCAGCTCCCAACTCCGATGTAAACCTCTTCCGTAGGCCACGTAGCCTCCCCCAGTTAGGTCAGCAGTTGACTCTGTTGACGCCATCCACATCCGGCATCCACAAACCACCGACGTCGTCCATGAAAATATCTGCAGGAGCACTTTCAAAACTTGGTCCTTTCCCCTCCACTTCCATGGAATCTCCTGCGATGCCGGATGTAGAATCCAGCTGGTTCACCGCAGTAACGACTGTCGCCGTCGCCGTCGAACTGGTTTCCAGCTTCCGGAGGCGCTTGGCCCTGATTTCTTCCAGAATAAGCTCCTTCTCGGATTGTTACGCTTGAGAAATTTTCACTGCTGAAGCCATTTTTATTTTATAGCTTTTCAAACAATTTTTTCTTATGAATTTGGTTGAACTTAAAAAATATATATATTTATAGTTATTCAATGAATGAGATTTTTTGAAAAAACGTGACAGCTCGAAAAATGAACGCGTCTCAATATGTCTTTTATAACAATTTTTCATCAGAATTTTAAAATTAAAATTACTTGTTGTGCTTCGAATTTCGGACACTGATAAAAGCTGATTCGAAATCCGGACACTTTTGCTTCGAATTCCGGACACTCGATTTTACTTATGAATCGCATGAATTTGGACTGAAATGTTAGTGAATGGCATTCTTTAGGTCTCAAATAAGCAGTTAACATCAAAACAATCGATAGTTTATATAAAAATTTGCTAGAATTTGAGGAAATTGAAACCATAAATTTCTGCTTTGGCTTCCCGGTGCTTCGAACGCCTATGAAATATTTCAAGTGAAATGTTTCGCGTTTTTGGTAAACTTATAATTTTGTTGTATTTAATTGTTTTGGCATTAACTAAAACGTTCAAACAAACTTTAAATGCAAGTTGATGTTGGAATTCATCAAATAACACAGTTTTGGCATTCATAATGCTAACTTATATCCAAATAATTGATAAAACAATATGAAGTGTCCGGGTTTCGAAGCGTCCGGGAATTCGAATCATGACGTTACACCATTCAAATTTTACTAAAATGGGGTCACAGAACTCTAATTTGTCGTCAAAAGTAAGAAAATTAAAAAAACGAAAACATTTTTTTTGTTCGTAATTCGATTATCCGTAGTCCCATACAAATATTCGGATAGTCGAAATTCGGATAATCGAAACTTCGGATAATCGAGTCTAGACTGTATTTAGACAATCAGAGGTTCAATCTTCAATATCTCGTTGGTAATTTTATAAGATATTTACCAATCCTTTTGAAAAAAAAATGTCAGGAATGGACAATCTTGGACACAACATAAAAAACCAAAAACAAGAATTCTTTGATTAAAATTAAACTTTAAGTGGCTATATCTTGAAAACAGAGCACTTAATCATAAAAACTGTACATTTCTTTTCAATTGTGAATTTGATTTTACATCAAAAAGTGAAGTCAAACACAATATTAACAATCATTTCTATTTTTTTTTTTCAAACAATCATTTTTTTTAAATCATAAATCTGTGGCAAAAATAATTGTCAATATTTATCTATGTCTCGAATGTTGCAGGTTATTGTCTCCTAAAACAAATCACAAAGTTTTAAAAAAAATATGGATTTTAGGAAATTTACTTTTAGTGACAAAAGTCAATTAGAAAATCGGCAACTTTTTCTCCGTATGCCTATTTTTTAAATAGTCTACAACTTTTCCGAAAACAACAAATCGATCAGAAAATTTCTCCAATTGTTACAAAATTTCAAATACTATGGTACCATTTTTGTAAGGACAGCTGCCAAAATTGCATGGAGTCTTGTATGGGTGAACCAATGACACAATATGGCTTCTTTGGTCGAAGGGGAGGAGTCCACATAGTTTGAACCAAATCATAAAATATAACAGCAATTCCATTTGAAAAGGGTAGAATCCAAAAAAAGTTCTCTGATCGGGCTCAAAATATTTCCTGAAGTTCCTTGGCTAGCAAAAACCACATTTTTCAAAAAATCATAACTTCACGCTAGTGCGATCGGGCTTAAAATATTTCTTGAAAAACCCACATTTTTCAAAAAATGATAACTTCACGCTAGTGCGTCCGGGAAAAAAAATCATTGAAATTTTTTTTTTAAGCAACTAGGAATAGATCTTGCTTAATGAGTATTAAATTATTACAATTAGGTAAGCTTTTAACAGGTTGATGTCATTTTATCAAAACAATATTAACTCCTTACCTCCAAATTAAAATTGAGATTTTTTTACGTTTTTGTTTAACATGATCAACTGAAATGAAAATCGAATTTGTGCAAAAAGAATTAATTCAATTGGTTGAATACCTAGTACTAAAGAAATTTCAATTTGAAGTAAAAGAATTCACAATTTTGTTGCATAATATTAATTAAAACCAAGATCATAACAATGTTGAATAAATTTAAAATTTCCTGGGAATTCCCGGGATTTCCTGGGAAATTGGCTGAAAATTTCCCGTTTCCCGGAAAATTTGTAACCCCGGGAACTTGGACGCTCTACTTCACGCCATTTCAACCGATTTTGGTTGTCTTGGACGCAAATGATTGGTAATAAATAGTCTTTCTAAAAAAATCCAGCCCTACATTTAATCGACATTTTTGGTGCGCCACGCGAAAAATCGCAAAATTAACGAAACTTTTTTTTCTCTAAATATGCGATAATTTTAAAATTTCAGCGATGACCTATACATGTTTGAGTACCAAAATTTTCCAAATTAAAAGACGCCACTTTTGGTACCCATTTATGTATAGGGCATCGCTTGAATTTTAAAGTAATCGGATTTTTGGTGAGTAGTACTTTTTTTTTCGTTCTCATCATTTTATAAACTTTGCGCGCGGCGCGCCGAAAATCCCAGTTTTTGTTTTCAATAAATCATATCTCGGAATTTTTGAGTATTGTACGCAAAATTTTCCAAGAAATCCGATGAAAATATTTTCAAACATTGGCCCTTTCACCGTCAAAACGCCAATTTAAGTTTTCATACGACTTTTTCAAATGTTTGGCTTGTTTTTCGGTCCTCAAATTATTTCTCCATGAAAGGCCAACTAAAGTTGGTTGAAATGATGCGGAAGTATATTTAAAAAAAATGTTGATTTTGCGAAAATTTAACGAAAATTGCCACTTTTGAAACCACGGGCCTAATTATTTTGTCCAAGGAACCCCCACAAAAATTTTGAGTTGCCCTTTTCAAATGGAATTGCTGATAAAAAAAATCCGGTTTTGGGACAAAATTGCTCTTATGAATTTTTAAAATCTGGTTCCTCACCCATCTTGCTTAGTTGTTTTACAAAAAGTCAACAATTCTGATGCAAATCATTTTTGATTTTTGGTGGATTAAGTTAGTTTTTGTCAACAAATGACCAAAGTTGGCAATGAAAAGGTAACAGTTAGAAAGGTCTACTTGTGGGCTGAAAAGTACTCAGATTTTCTTATGTGTTTCCTTTTTTTCAACTTTTTAATATAATAACACTGACCTACAAGAAATGACAAAAATGACTGCGCAGGCTCAACTCGAGGGGAAGCATAAAGTTTGGGGTCCCCAGAATCACGCACATTTTGAATTTTTCAAAAATAGTTTGTCTGGTCCGAATGGCTTTTCTTCAAAATTAGTGTGGAGAATTAGGGCGGTTCTTGGCTCTTGCATACAACCCAAAAATTGCATGCAATATGTAGGAGAACCGAACCGCACTAATTCACCATACAAACTTTGGGTAAAAACCATTCGGTCCAGACAAACTGTTTTTGAAAAAATTCAAAATGCACGTGATTCTAGGGACCCCAAAATTCATACTTCCCCTCGAGTTTAGTCTGCGCAGAAGTTTTGTTGTTCGGTTTAATTCCATACAATTTAACATTAATAAGTACTATTACTCGCTCCTAGAATTCTACATATAGTATTAAAAAACTGGTTGGTTGGTTGGTTGGCAAAAAAATATACACAGAATATGTTTTTATGTAGCTGCTGAAAAATCACAACATTTGGGATCAATATCCGTTGACATCGATAAATATTCGCTAAACGACGCAATAAATTCACCACGTCAAACCATTCCTTGCCCATCCAGGCATGCATCCTTCTCCCTCTCGCTCTCTATTCCCCGCCTCAATTCGTCAATTGGAGTCCATTTGAGCAATAATGGCAGGTCGTTTGCCAGCGCAATCACAGACCCATCAGAATCAATCTCGTCCATACTCTGGTAAAGCTCCACGGCTATAACTGCACAGAAGCCAGCACAAATCTAATCTTCCGTGAAGCGTGAAAACCCATAAAACCATCAATCAACACACTCGGAACAGAAATAACGATTCCACCACCCTGGGTGTATAGACAATCATGACTGGGTGAGAAGGGGGGGGGGGGACTGCTGATGATGCTTACCTTTTGCCTTTTGAAGGCTCCTGGGGACTGGGACCTCCCGCAGACTGCTTCCTCTTCCGGTTTGGTCCGTTTTCGTCGAGGATCTCTTCACTGGCTCACATAAACTATTATCATTCGAGAGTGCAGGGTTGCCAAACCAAACAATATTACATCATCAACCGAGGAGGGTGACGAGTAGGGCAGTGCTGCCAGACAAGCAGACAGACAGTCGACTTTTATATCACTACTATTTTTTTTCGATAGGACCCCTCGAAAGGTCCGTTTTTTTTTTTTGCTCAAAGGACGACTCTCTGGTTATATTGCTCCATATAAACACTCACATAAATCACCACATCGGCTTCTCAATCGAGCGTGTACAGATTTTGTGCACTGATGGGACTCTTCTTTTCTTTTTTGCTTTTTTCAGGGCCCTCGGGTTATTTTGGACCAAAACACACAGACAGAAAAATAGCAGCACTCTATTTTTCACTTGCTTTATGGGCTGCGATAGCTTTTTCTCTCGATTTTTCCTCCTCGTCGTTTGGTTTGGGAAGCCGAATACAGATGGAGCTTCGATGGACCGAATCCATGATGATCGCCTCTGGAGACCTCGGATGAATGTCAGCAGTTTTTTTTCCTTCTTCAACTATCTCTTCTCCCGCTATGATAAATGAACTTGTAATCCTTGGGTAGTTGATTTTTCCTCCTCTCACTCACGACATGCACACCTCAGGTTCACTTTCCAATTCAATTTGGGTCATCAATTTCGCTCCATTATTATTTTTTGATTTATATGCAATTCTATTTGCCTCTTCACCTTATCGCTGGCGGTCTTCTCTTCAATTGATATTTTCAAATCGAATTTTTCCCCTCTTTCCCAGCAGTGGGGATAAACTTTTCACTCTGGTTCTTCACGTCGTCAGTGCTTTTTCTGGATTTTGATAAAACTTCGCTTCGATGCACTTTTTCAATTTTAGATGACTTTTCCAAAGGATTTCATCGTCACGCTGAATTTGTTGGTGGTATATTCATGATTTTTCTTTCTTTATACACACTTTTAGACACAAAAACTACTTGCTTTACTAATTTGTTGAAGATTATGAAAAATAATTTTTTTGATGATGTGCTAACTTTTCATTTGTCAATTCAAACATGTTCAGACGTTGTTCAAGATAGCACAAATACGACTTTTTCCTCAAAACATTAACCTTTTTGAAAAGCTATAAATATGACTTTTAATATGAAAAAAAAAAGACTGACTTTTTCAAAAATAAAAAAACTAAATTACAGATAAATTATTGATTTTTGCACAAAAATATTGTGCTGGTTTTCATTTGTTGAAATTTACCAAAATTTGATTCGATCCAGATGCTGTGAAAGTCTACTGTATATTTTAAAATTGAAAATAAGATATTATGAGCATAAATAATCAACATAAATTTTTGAAAACAATGGCTGAAAATTTATTAAAAATTATCTAAAATATAATAAAAACAAAATATGCATATGAAAACTATAGGAAATTTTCTGATAATTCTTCCTACAGGTTAAAAAAAATTAAAAAAAAAACATTTCTTAAAATTTCTGTAAATAAAATTTCGATTTTAAATTTGATTCAACATTGTTAAAATACATTTAAAAAAATTAGCAATTCTCTACAAAATTGGACGATTTCAACTTTTTTTTTATTTTTTATATATTTTGATTTGGCTTAAACTTTGTGAGGGCCTTCCCTGTGACCAAAGAAGCTGTTTTGTGTCATTGGTACACCCATACAAGTCTCCATACAATTTTGTAAGCTGTCCATACAAAAATGGTACGTAAATATTCAAACAGCTGTAACTTTTGAGTGAATTTTCGGCAAAGTTGTAGGTATTGTTGAGGACTATTGTGAAAAAATAGGTACACGGAAAAAATTACGATTTTTTCATAAACTCTTCTTTACAAAAACTCAACTTCCCAAAATACGTATTTTTTTATTTTCGACATTTTTTGATATGTTTTAAGGGACAATAAAAATCTAAATTTCATGACATAAAAATTTTACCAATTTTTTTATGTAAAACAGAACTGGCAATCGAAAAGTACTTTACAGATTTTTTGAGTAGCTCAGAAAATTTGTTATAAAATTGTCTTTAAGACATTGAAGATTGGACCTCTGGTTCCTGAGATACAGCGGCTTAACGAAAAAGAAACAGGAAAACTGAAATTTTTTAAGTCTCACCCATGCAACCCACAATTTTCTAATGTCGATATCTTAGCAACAATTGGTCTGATTTTCAATTTTAATATGAAACATTCGTGAAATTTTCGGGTCTTTTCGAAAAAATGTTTTTGAATTTTTTAATGTTTGCCCTTTTGAAATGAGCAAAAATGTAAAAAATATAAAAATGGAAATCACAAGCGATGTATTTTAAATGAAACATTTTTTTGAAAACACTCAAAAATTTCACAAAATTACTTATTTTCGAAAAAATATTCCAAATTTCAGATTTTACAATATGGGTATCAAACGATCGGGATATTTTCATACATTTCGAATGTAATAACAACATATTTTGAAAACACTCAAATTTTTCACAAAACTACGCATTTTCGAAAAAAATACTCAAAATATCAGTTTTTACAAAATGGGTATCAAACGATCAGGATTATTTTATACATTTCGAATGTAATAACAACATATTTTGAAAACACTCAAAATTTTCACAAAACTAAGTATTTTCGTAAAAATACTCAAAATTTCAGTGTTTACAAAATGGGTATCAAACGATCGGGATTTTTTCATACATTTCGAATGCGATAACAACATTTTTTGAAAACACCCAAAATGTTCATAAAACTACGTTTTTCGAAAAAAATCTTAAAATTTCTGTTTTTACAATATGGGTATCAAACGATCAGGATTTTTCATACATTTTGAATGTTATCACGATATTTTTTGAAATACTCAAAATTTTCAGCAAACTACGTATTTTCGAAAAATTCTCAAAATTTCCGGTTTTACAATATGCGTATCAAACAATCGGGATTTTTCATACATTTCGAATGTAATAACAACATATTTTGACAAAATATTCACAAAACTACGTATTTTCGAAAAAAATACTCAAAATATCAGTGTTTACAAAATGGGTATCAAACGATCGGGATTTTTTCATACAATTCGAATGCGATAACAACATTTTTTGAAAACACCCCAAATTTCACAAAACTACGTTTTTCGAAAAAAATCTAAAAATTTCTGTTTTTAACAATATGGGTATCAAACGATCAGGATTTTTATACATTTCGAATGGAATAACAATATTTTTTGAAAATACTCAAAATTTTTACAAAACTACGTATTTTCGAAAAAATACTCAAAATTTCAGTGTTTGCAATATGGGTATCAAATCATCGAGATTTTTCATACATTTGGGAAAAAAACATTTTCAGAAAATACTAAAAAAATTAGGTATTTTTTTCAAAAATACGTAGTATGGTGAAAATTTGGAGTATTTTCAAAAGTTTGCGTTATAACTTTTGAAATGTGTGAAAAAATCCCGATCATTTGAAACCCATGTTGTAAAAACTGTATTTTTGAGTATTTTTTCGTAGTTTCAAAAAATGTTGTTATCGCATTCGAAATGTATGAAAAATCCCTATAATATTTTGATACCCAAATTTTAAAAATGGAAATGTTTTTTTTTGAGAATTTTTAAAATATGTTGTTATTTCATTCGAAATGTATGAAAAAATCCCGATCGTTTGATACCCATATTGTAAACACTGAAATTTTGAGTGTTTTTTTGAAAATACATAGTTTTGTGGAAATTATGAGTATTCTCAAATTTTTTTTTATTACAATTGAAATGCATAAAAAATCCCAATCGTTTGATACCCATATTGTAAAAACTGAAATTTTGAGTATTTTTTTTTTCGAACATACGTAGTTTTGTGAAAATTTTGAGCATTTCAAAATAATGATTTAACATTCGAAATGTATGAAAAAAAATCTGATTATTTGATACCCATATTGCAATAACAATATACTTTTTTGGTTTCTTTAGAGAAAAAAAAATGCATTTTCAAAATACAGGAAATATACGTATTTTTGTGAAAATTTTCATGAAATTATAATTTTAATGGATAGATGACATCATCCCGATTCCAAACACTAATTTTTTTATGTTTGCATGATTTTTCATACAATTATAGCCAATGTCTCCCAGATAGCCAAAATCCCATAAGCTTAGTGCTTCAGTTATGCACGTTTCGGTTTTGCATCCCCCATATGCGGTACATAACCGTGGCACGACTTTATTCCTAATGAGTAACATTTTCGTAAATTACTGTTATCTTTAATTGAACTGTTTCTAAATATGCTTTAAAACTTCTTCTTGAAATGCTTTTGAAATTTCTCTGCCAAACTATTTTTTTCATATTATTTTTTATGCTGAAGCATTCAATTTAAAAAAAATAGAACGCAAGCTGACTTCTAAGCCAGATTTTGGATAAAGATTATTGAAAAGTGTCGAAAAAAATCGGTTTATTTTTGTAATTTTAGCAATACACATTTTTAAAATCAAACATTCAACACCTGTACTGCCCATGATCGCATAAATGTCCCATATGCATTTTCGTCTTTTTTGAGTTGATATACAGTTTTGATCAAAATTGTGTGACCTTTTAGAAAAGTGTACTGGTTAAAAAAATGCTGTTAATAATAAAAGTTACAAAAAAGTCCCGTGGGTTCTTGTTCGTCCTATGTGTCCCCAATCACCCCAGTTAGTAGTTTATCATTCTTATTTATGATCCTCTTGCTATACAGTATGTAAACGAGACAAGTTGTACGAAGCAGTTATAAATAATGATTCCGCGATAGAAAATAATTGGTGGGACAATTATGCGTAGAAGTGTAACGATAGGACAAACAGCCTTGGTGTTGTTTTTGATGAGTTTCCAAGCAAAGTACTAGATTTTATGGGTTTTTTGAAAAGTATACGACAAACTAAACTTATAAAATGTCAAAAGGTCAAAATCGTCAATAAATGACATGGGACAACTATGCTTAGAACGGCAGTAAATAGAACAAAATATATGGAAAAAAAATCCGTTCTATCGTACATTAGAAAAAGTTCAGAAAGTTTACCCATGTTAAAATTCATAAAACGCGCGTAATTCGACAGTAACATGACATAAGGCATCCGAACGACAAAGAAACAACTTCAGGTTTTCTCTAGCTCGGTTCTTTTTAGTGCTGCTCTCAAGTCACAATATTAAATCGCATTCTTATCCGGGATGATCCCATCTGGCTGTAATTTCCATATTTTACGCCTAGATTGACGCTTCAAATTTCCTCTGCCCTAGCTGAGTGGGGGATAACTTGAGGAAAAATTGGCATTTTTTCTGAGCAAAAAAAAATCACAAAAGAATAAAGGGACGTATTTTTGCCACGCACCCATAATAGAATCGATTTTTGGATTTCACTTCTTGCGTCTTGAGTTTGTCACAAAAATCCTTAATCTCGCTGATGAAAAACTATAAAATGACCCCTTAATGCGGCCTCATTTAAGTGCCCGTAAAATGGTTAGAGGGCACTCGTTTCAAAGTGCACTTTTTTATTTCGTTTTTTTTTGACAATGAAGATATTTTATTGCCGTTGATGAGGTAAGTTTCCTGAATTGGCGGAATTATTTTTACTCGAGAGAATTATTACCTCAACCAGCAGCGTTTGCAAAATTGTTCCATTTTATGGTCATTGAACCCAAGCGTATAAAAGTGCCGAGCTACAACAAGGACATGCGTTGGAATCGTGCCAGATAGTTAAAGTTTTACTTGGTAAGTGAGGCTGTGTTTTATGCTGAAATCATAGGATTACGGTTGAAGGTCATTGCATTGCAATTTAGAGATCTTGGGAATGTAATATACAAATTCATTTATGGCAATTCATCAAGCATTTCATGAACAACAATATAATATCAGAACAAACCATGGAAAACAGAACAATCTTAAAAAACCCATCTTGTCCAAATTACTGCCCTAATGAACTTTCTCCTGGCACCTTGTTTGGCATCAGGCACTTTGCTCTCGTGCTCTCAGTTTCCCAAGAGCAAAGCTCCAGATGCACTCGAGCTTCTGCCCCACTTTGGCTCACCAACAAATTAAAAATTCAATTTGGCTCGACGACGGCAGGGCACTGATGCTGCAAGACTGCAAGATTTCCAGCTGCTCAGTGAGTGCCAGCAAGTCTAGTCCGGCTGTGGGGAGTCGTGTTTTGCGCCGCCTCTCGGTCATGAATATGGAAGCGAGCAATAATACAAAAACGTATTAAAATATTAATCAATTGCTGCTAGTGGACGCGGCCTCATCACGCCCACTTTGGCATGACAAGCCCCACGGAGAGTTGGGGAAACTTCTGGGATTCCAACTGCTGCATAACTCAATCTTGGAGCAGAGTTTTGTTTTGTGATTAATTTGGTATGCTTTTATTTTGGTTAATGCTTCTATTTATTTAAGCGACGTCTTATAATTGGTTCTAGCTTTTCAAAATGTTTTTTAGCTGACCTGAATATATGGGCAAGCAACAATAAGCCAAATGACCATAATGGTGCCCAGAATATGGAACTTTTTTAAACTCTCGCTCCACAACGTGATTATTGTTTGCTGAGCTATTTTAGGAGTCTGGGTAAAATATGAGCAAAATCGGTTTACATTTACCCTGTGATACTCGATGGTGATGTTTATATGGGAAAAAACGAAACAATGTATGAAAACCCCAATTTTCTAACGGTTTTGTCTACAACGTGTGCTAATTCCATACGAATATTAGATTCTCATTGGAAATGTAATTCTCTACAACTTTGTAGAAAATTTAATTTCCGTAAAACTCGATTCTGAAAAGTCATAAGCGATTAACAACAGTTATTTTTGTGCCAACTTCAGGGTTGGGTATCAATGGATTAATCTTAACCAATTCCGCCCAAAATTGGCACTGATGTTTAAGGTTGTTTAGCTGCAATTGAGCAATTCTCTATCAAAACCGGAAATGGATTTTTTTTGTATTTTTTTATTTGGCTTTGTGGGGGCCTTCCCTATGACCAAATAAGCTATTTTGCGTCATTGGTTCACCCATACAAGTCTCCATACAATTTTGACTGCTGTCCATACAAAAATGGTATGTAAATATTCAAACAACTGTAACTTTTGAGTGAATTTTCGGATCAATTTGGTGTCTTCGGCAAAGTTGTAGGTAGTGTTGAGGACTTTTGAGAAAAAAATAGGTACACGGAAAAAAATTGCATATTTTTTCTCAATTTTTTTAGCACTAAAACTCAATTTCCCAAAATACGTATTTTTTTATTTTTGAGATTTTTTATATGTTTTAGGGGACAAAAACCCGCAACTTTTGAGCAATAGAGAAACATGTTCAAAAATCAGCCGCCGAGTTATGAATTTTTGAAAAAATAGTGATTTTTAGAAAAAAACGAAATTTCATGCAAAACAAATTTGACATTATTTGTTAATGCAAAATTGAATTTGCAATCGAAAAGTACTTTACCGATTTTTTGATAAAGGGCTCCGTATTCAAGATATAGCCACCGAAAGTTCGATTTTAGCGAAATATTTGCAGTTTTTAGATATGCAGATATTTTAAAATAGTGACCATAAGTGACCATAATTTTTGTTTTAAGTTCAGAAAATTCGCTTTAAAATTGTCTAAGAGACATTGAAAATTGGACCTCGGGTTGCTAAAATAGAGCCGCTTTAAGAAAACGAAACACGAAAATTAAAGTTTTCCAAATCTCACCAAAACAACCCACCATTTTCTACTGACGATATCTCAGCAACTAATGGTCCGATTTCCAATACATCTCTATCTCAGCAACCCGGGGTCCAATCTTCAGTGTCTCCTAGACAATTTTATAGCAAATTTTTAAGAAATTGTCACTCATGGTCGCTATTTTTAAAAATCGAAAAACTGCAATTATTTCGCTAAAATCGAACTTTCGGTGGCTATATCTTGAATACGGAGCCCTTTATCAAAAAATCGGTAAAGTACTTTTCGATTGTAAATTCATTTTTTCATTAAAAATGATGTCAAATTTGTTTTTGCATAAAACTTAATTTTTTTCCCAAAATCACTATTTTTTTCAAAAATTCACAACTCGGCGGCAGATTTTTTGACCATGTTTCTCTATGGCTCAAAAGTTGCGGTTTTTTGTCCCCTAAAACATATAAAAAAATCTCAAAAATCAAAAAAATACGTATTTTGGGAAATTGATTTTTAGTGAAAAAAAGTTGATTAAAAAATCTGCATTTTTTTCCGTGGACCTATTTTTTCTCAAAAGTTCTCAACAATACCTACAACTTTGCCGAAGACACCAAATTGATCAGAAAATTCACTCAAAAGTTACAGTTGTTTGAATATTTACAAAACGCAAAACTTCAAAAAAATTATGAAAAATCAACTGAAAACTAATTAAAATACATTTTCTTACGTTTTTAATCGTACTTAGCATACGGGTCATTCCATCTGAAGCGGAACAGCATTTGAAAATTACCCTCTCCGATCCTGCTCAAATTTGGCAGAGCTGTTGATACTATCAAAGCATGCAAGAATCCCGAATTTCATCCAAATCGGACCATCCCCTCCATTTTTGTACCTCCCCAAAAAATTGACTTTTTGGCGATTTTTGACCAAACCTCCTAGTTTCAAACGGCGATAGCTCAGGAACCACAAATCTCAGAAGGTCGGTCTTAGACTCAATTTTGAAGGAAATTGGACGTAGAATCCATTTCCGTGATCAAAATTTTGATTAATTTATTTTTTCTACCTGTATTGCGCAATTGAAAACTTTAAACGGCCGTATCTCAAAACACCCCAACTTATTTTTTTGATTTGACCTCACCATCGTGTTACCCGGCCAATTTTACATAAGAATCACTTATCGACAGAAATGAATATGTTTCATTCCAGAGATATCGAATTTTAAAGTTTAGTGTTTTCGAGATTACCTACATCAGCTTCATTCGCCGCATCTGCTAGAAGCACACAGGCGAGCTGATCAATAACTGCTACCTGGTCATTTATTGAAATAATATTTCATCATAAATAATCTTTATCAAATTGGGCAAAAAATAACTGTATAACACTGTAGGAATCTGGAGTTTAATCGCGAATGTGTATCTGCTCAAAAAAAATAATGAAGTGAATTTCTGTGCTAACCCATAGGATAGAGTAATAACGACACACAGTTAAGGGCAGAATTGGAATCCGACGAAGCGAGCAGGAAAATGAAATCTTGTTAGTAACACTGAACAATAAGTGCACGATACATTATTGAGTAAAACATATGAAAAAAAATTGTTTATACGTTGTACTCTAGTGAAGTATGAAAAGGATTTCTGGATACCTTCCAGAAATCCTTTTCATACTCCACCAAAAATTTAAGAAAATAACAAAGTTTGATCTGCTGCAAAGTGGCTAATTTCCCAAATTTAGTTGCGATGATTTTGACACCATCCGAACTACAGTTTTTTTTTCTTCTTTAATTCTTAGATTCTTGGAACACAATACGGCTGCTGTCCTCACGTATAAGGATTTTTTTTTATTAAATGTACCTTGACCAAAATCATCATTTAATCAAATGGAGCTGGCTCACAATATAAAAATTGATTTAATATGCTCAATCTTTTAAACCATAAATCAGATTTGCCAAATTATGGCAAAGTGTCAATAATAAACTATAATAATAATAATAATAATAATAATAATAATAATAATAATAATAATAATAATAATAATAATAATAATAATAATAATAAAGCAGGTTTTGGGGTATTGCTGAATGGCACTATTTTGCTACCGCCCATGACAAAGGCCCTAGTCATGGCCTCGAAGGTACTCTAAAACGGTTAGCAACACGTAAAAAACGGTGCATTCAAAATAACCCAATAAATATTCCTTTTACAAAAATAGATTGATCAAGGTAGGGGAACAGCATCTAATTTCAGCGTTCCTCTAATGTTGCCATAGCTTATTAAAAGCGTTTTCAACTGAAATCGAGTGATAAATAGCTCAATGAGAAGTGAACAAGCAAGTTTCTATCAAAAGTTTTGCAAATTTTGTTGTTCAAATAGTGAAAATGAGCAAATTGGATGAAACTAGGAGCGAGGACTTAACCTGGCAAACATACGAGAATTTCCCCTATTAGCCATTTGAATAAATATTTGCGTAAAATTATAAAAATATAAATTAAATTAATCATCTCCCAGAACACCAGGTAGCAGTTATTGATCAGCTCGCCTGTGTGCTTCCTGCAGATGCGGCGAATGAAGCTGATGTAGGTAATCTAGAAAACACAAAACTTTAAAATTCGATATCTCTGGAACGAAACATATTCATTTTTGTCGATAAGTGATTCTTATGTAAAATTGGCCGGGGAACACGATGGTGAGGTCAAATAAAAAAAATAAGTTGGGGTGTTTTGAGATACGACCGTTTAAAGTTTTCAATTGCGCAATACAGGTAGAAAAAATAAATTAATCAAAATTTTGATCACGGAAATGGATTCTACGTCCAATTTCCTTCAAAATTGAGTCTAAGACCGACCTTCTGAGATTTGTGGTTCCTGAGCTATCGCCGTTTGAAACTAGGAGGTTTGGTCAAAAATCGCCAAAAAGTCAATTTTTTGGAGAGGTACAAAAATGGAGGGGGTGGTCCGATTTGGATGAAATTCGGGATTCTTGCATGCTTTGATAGTATCAACAGCTCTGCCAAATTTGAGCAGGATCGGAGAGGGTAATTTTCAAATTTGCATTTTTTCGTGCACAGTTGAGATGGAATGACCCATACTTAACATTTGAAATTTCCGTGAAATTCCAAAGTACAGTCTGACGAATTTTTTTTCGCCAAAAAAAATCCATCAATACATCGATATTTTGAAAAATCATGATTGGAAAGCAACTGGCTTGTAATTTAATTTTTTATATTTTTTTGCTTCCTCCCCCCCCCCTCGACTTTGGCCAGAGCCGAGGGACATAAACTTCAGAAAATATCTGTAGTGGCCTTACATATTTTATTATTTACCTATTTTCAAAAAACCGTCAAATTTGTAAAAAAAAACTACAAAAATAAATCCTAGTGCAAACCTTATTGTATACCAAGGGTGGTGGAATAGAAACTTCAAACGCAATTTTCTCAATAATTGCTTAATTTTGCTCGTGAAACAGATAAGCGTTTCTGGACAGTAAGACGCTAACCAAATTTGACCTACAATATCAAAGTAGGGTGACCACTGAAGTCGTGAAATCTCTAAAGTCGGGAGTTAGCTATTTTTTGGTACAAAGTCAAGAAAATTGCAAAAATTCATGCATACTTGATTGAACAGTATTTTATAGCTTTTAAATAATTTTTTAACAATATTTTTTACTTCGCCATGAGCATCATATTAAAAAGGTTCATACTCAAAGATTCCTTTCAATATTTCAATCGACATGAGAATAAACCAATATTTGAGACAATGACTCTTAGGAATCCCATACAAACATCATAAAAAATGTGTTGAAAACATGTGAATAGTGCTTGATTTTTATTTCATCAGAATGCTGGTGCAAATTTTATTTAAAGTTTTTGTGGCCCCTTTCTAAGTTGGCCCGAAAAAATCAGGGGGCAATAACAATATTTTTCCAAAAAAACTTCAAAATTTCAATGCGTTTAGAATCATTTTTCGCAATTTTGTGTTCATTGAACAACATTTTGAATTTTTGAAAATATTCGATTATCGCAAAAAAGATTTTTTCCGCTATTTTTTTTTATTTTCCTCAAACCTTAATTTTTTTTCTTAAACTGATGATTGCAAAACAATTGAACTAGTGAACAATGCATTTGAAAACACTTTTTGCATTTAAATGTTGAAAACTATTTCAATTTTTATTTTTTTTGTCCCCCGAGCCGAGAGACAAAAACTTTGAAAAATATTTGCATTGGCCTAACTACAAAATAAAATCCTATTATTTTTGTTTTGATTAAAGATCCATGGGGTTTTCAGATTTGTTTAGGCTGTTATTCAAATGTTTAAGAATATGTCTTAGCGAAATCATTGCATTTAATGAGATTTAAAGTATGAAATTTTATTAAACTAGATTTTACATTGAATAAGAACGCACCATTTAACAACCAACAAATTAATCATTTTAAGCATTTTTAGATAAAAATTCCAATTATATAACGGCCGTTGCAAATATTTTTTGAAATTTATGTCCATCGACTCTGGCCAAAGTCGATGTGGGGGGCAAACAAAAAAAAAATATAAAAATTTAAATTAGGGGAACTATACCCTTTCTCAGCCTATTTCTATTATCGGCCTATCAGCACTTTGATCATGAATTACAGCTTTCATAAAGTGTTTTTGACGGTTCCAGAGCAATAAATAGCTCAAACAGAAGTGAGCAAGCAACTCTCCATTGTTGATACATCTGAAAATGTTGATTTTATAGCGGAAAACTGCAAAAGTGATGAAAATTGGTCGAACGGCTTAAAGTGATTAAAATGGGCATATTTCCCCTACAAGCCAAGGTTTTAACATTTCAAACAAAAAAAAATGTTTCAAAATGCATTTTACACCTGCCCATATATTTTGCAATCTTTAGTTTTCAAAATATCAAAATATTGGCGAACTATTTTTTTGTCGAGAAAAAAAAAGTATTTGCAATACTGTACAACGGAATTTCACAAAAAATAAAATATTGTTGATCGATATGCATCAAATATGCAAAATATTATTTTGAACGCAGGAAAATGCATTTCAAATTATTTTCAGTTCATTAGACTTCTTTTTCCATTAGAATTTTGAAGTATTTTGAAAAAAAAATTGTTTTGCCCCCCTAATTTCTCGGACCAATTTAGAAGGGGGGCGACATAAATTTCAAAAAATATTTTCAACGGTCTAATTTGATTATAACTTTTTGCACTACTTTTTTTATATTTTCCAGTAAAAAGTTCGAGGAACAGAAACCTGCCCATTTTTTTAATGAGCCTTGAATTTTTATGTAATTATTGTTAAAAAGCCCATTTTTTTAATGAGCCTTGAAATTTTATGTAATTATTGAGAAAAGCTTAACATAGTTTAAGTTTTCTGTTTGAATCAAAATTGTGATAGTTTTGAAGTAATTTGAATTGATAATGGTTTGATTTTATTTAATTTATTTATAAATATTGTATACTTTTTTATAGTTTGTACTTCGAATTCTAACTGCCTTTTATTTGGAATTCTGGAACAGTTGGAAAAAGTTGGGAATTAAAAACATGGGATTTTACTGGCCACTCTGGAAGTTAAAGGGCATACCAGAGAATTATGTTTAGACACTTTTTTTGTATTTTCATGCAAAATATTGGAACATAAAAAAATAAAATGTAAGTCATATGGAAAGAGCTGTCAAAAGAGATGCTTCCGCCAAGAAATGAAGCAAGATGTTGTGATCACACAAAGAAGTTTTTTCGTGGTGCATTGGCTTATAATGACAGAAAAAGTTCTTCTTAGGAGTTCAACTGTGCTGATGTAATCATGGCCTTTGAATCTTCGTGAGAATAATTTTCTCCACTTAATCCTTCTATTGAACTAGTGCACTCAAAAACCATGACCTCCTCCTCGAAAAATTTTCCCAACTCCGTTCAACTTTTCAATCACAAATCGATAATCTCAACCAAAAAAAAAACGGTGATGTTTGCTTCTTCACCGCCCACCCCGTCCATTCTCTGCCTTTTCCTCCCCTAAACAACAGAGAACATCACTCTCGTGCCTGCTGCTGATACTGATGCTGCTACACAGAACATGCCTGTTACTCCCCGACAGCACACAGGCTCCTGTTGCTGACAACAGGCTACATAATACACAACACAACTCCACCCTCCACTCTCTTCTTCTCCGTTTGGCGATTACTTTCCCGTGTAATTCTTCTACTTGTTACTTGCTACTAGCTGTGTGCTTTGAGTATTTTCTTCTTGTACTGAGTTTGCTGAACAACAATGACCGCAAACTGACTCGAAGCATGATGACTCTCTTCAAGGATGCATTGTTTGGAACGAATCCTTCGAACAAACATGAAATCACTTTTTTATGTTTGAGAAACTTTAGTGAAATTCACACAAATCCATGGTCTTGATGATGGGATTCGGACGAGACGTCCGACGTCGTCGACAGTGAGAAGGATGAGAATCACCTCACCTCATCCCTCACCACCTGGAGTCTGGTCTCCGCTCATCTCACTTGGAGCGCGCTGCACCAGTTTCTGCTGGCATCGAGGGCCACCAGGACTTCTTCTCCGATGGTTCTGCTCCGGGTTTCAACAGATGATTATATTTCAATTAACGTCGACGACTGACCCAGCATCTATTGGGAACACTTTTGAGCTTTTATTAATGATTTTCACGCACAAATGCACAATTTCGTTTTTCCAACTCCGTCCCTGGCCGCAGAATCCCCGGGACTTTTCCTTCTTCTCTGCGGATTGCCGAATTGTGTGTATCCGAGACCAGCAACATTCCAGCATCAACTAATCAAAAATTCCGAAGTCAAATCACTCCACCGCGCGTTCGCCATCTCGCATTCAGCGTTCGTGTGAACGATTTTCCTCAACTTTTCCCACCACGAAAAAACCACGGAAAATTTGCACACTTTTCCCGACTGTGGCTAGAAAAAGCCTCCAAAACTTTTTCCAGCCACTTTGGTCCAACGGTTCTGGCCGCCCCCAGGCAGCCCAAAATAACTCCAAACTTCGTTCCGTACCGTCGAATCCAGATGAATCCTTCGAGAACTTCTTCTTCATCTGCTTCGGTCACTTTTCCACCTTCACACTTTTCCCTCCAAACCTACAATTCCTGTTCCACAATTCGTTCTCCACTTGACCATTGTGTGTTCGTCGCCCTGGCCCGGTTGTTCCTCTAATTTAAAACTGTTTTTCTTTCCTTTCTCCTTTCTCGTCGTCACGTCCTATCTTCTAACCAACTAACCAACCAACCAGCAGAAACATCGTCGTCGTCATTGGCATGCCGATGATGATGGCAGCCTTCCACCCACACTACTCGTTAATGGCGAGATTCGTTCTCTCGCGTGCTCCGTCAACTCTCTCACACAGCTGGGTTGTTCTCTCTCCACGGTCTGCCAGTTCATATCTCACTCACGCACGCAGCGATCTCCCGACAAAAAGCACACGCACATTAGGGTGGTTTCAACAAGGAAATGACAAATTCAACAAACGATTGCAAAACAAATGGAGAAGTATGGTATTTTAAGTTTTTTAAAAAAATGTCTTAATCACCATGCGTCTCCATATAAAGGATGTCTTGAGAAAAATCTTGAATGAACCATACCTTTTGCATCATTATTTATATAAATATACATAAATAAATTTAAAATGTTCCTAGAAAAGGTTTAAAAAGAAAAATAAATCTTCAATACAAAACGTTTCAAGTGGTTATGTAACAGACATGACCAATACGACAAAGCACGTTTTTCCAAAAGCTTTAAGGCTGGTACAAATATTTTTAAAAGTTTTTGTCACCCTCCCCTTCAAAATTGGCCTGAAAAATCAGGGGGCAAAAAAAATATTTTTACAATAAACTTCAAAATTTCAATGAAAATTCAAGTGCAACCAGCTGAAATCAAATTAAAATACATTCTTCTGCGTTTTAAATCATTTTTAGCATGTCTGGGTTTATTAAAAAATCTTAAGATTTTTTGAAAATTTTCGATGCAAAATCTTTTTTTTCGATACAATTTTTGTTTTTGTCAGATCTTAGATTTTTTGAAAACTAATGATTGCAAAACAACTGAACAAGTGTAAAATGCATTTTAAAACACATTTTTCATTTAAATGTGTAGACTATGGCTTGTTATTTAAATTTTTATATTTTTTTATTTTTTTGCCCCCCCCCCCTTGACCTCGGCCAGGGCCGAGGGACAAAAACTTTTTTAAATATTTGCATCGGCCTAAGATAAGAAAAAAGGTAGGTCTGATATTTTGCACAACGAAAGAAGGGCGCATTATTGAAATTAGGTGGGGTGAATCTGATTATTTTTAAAGGGTTCTTGAGTATTTTTTCAGAAAGGTCGATGAAAACCGATGGTTTTATGTACAAATTCATATTTTTTTCTATTTTTTATGAATATTAGATAATACCCGAACGCAAAATTGAGCATTGAAAAATACAGGAGCATTTATTTTAAAGCAATCTATTTCCCATTAGTCTCCCATTTTTTTAATCTCATATTTACAATACATAAAAATGTTATCGAAGTAATTCGATTGTAGAAATCAATTTTCATTTCAGCTTTGATCCTAGCAAACATATGCGCGATTTCAAAAAGAAAAATGAAGTGACTCTATCCGGAAATCCAGGTTTAAATTACCTTATAAACAAAGATAACCACCCAATCAAATGCTTCTAATGATAAAAGTTTGTCATCCAAAACTCTCAAATAAAGATGGTCTTTTGGTGGTACTTTTTGCAACTCCATTGTCAAACTACTCACTTTTTGTGTCATTCTGATACTACGGCCTAAATTTTTTCTCAAAAAAAATAATAATAATAGAATCGATAAGTAACACTATTTAAAAAAAGACTGAAAAGATTTACTTTTTAAAACAAGAACTGAAAAGTAATACTTTTAAGCACTCAAATGGGTGCTAGAAAGTAAGACTTTTCAGCATTTGTATAAAAAGTAATACCGTAAACCGGAGTGACTTTGATAGGAATTCAAATTGTTTTTGGAATATTTTCCAACAGGTAAGGTTTTTCTCAAGATTATTATTTTTAAAACATGTACTGGGGTAGGCCACACAAAGTCCATGTACTATAATGGAAAAAAAAGTTAGTTTTTAGACAAATAGTTACGTTAAAAATTTAATTCCGGGGTTACTTTGATAATCATAGTTTTTCTTGTTAAATCATATTTAAGATGTTTAAACTTTATTTGCACGTTAAATGTACCGTCACTAAAATAGATTTTATAGTTTTTAAGAAAGTTTTAAGAAAGAGGAGTTAGGAGCATATGCCTGCCAAACATATGGCAATTTCCTCTGTATGCAGGTTAATACTTATCTCGGAGGCAAAAAATATTCAAGCAGGAATAATCCTATTTGATAAAAAAATAATTCAAAGAGTGCTTTCTAGAAATGTTTTGAACTCGTTGAAATACTTGATTTATTCAGCACTGGTCGTATTTGTCCAATTTGATTAATCTCGTTGGATAAATTTTCGACTTGTCATGAAAAAAACAAACTTTTGTGTAATTGCATAAACTACTATTTTGCTTAGCTAATCAATTCATTTTAAAAAAGATAATTTTCACAACGTTTTGAAATGAGATCCATACCATTGATTGGAATGGTAGGTTAAATGTCCATGTATTTAGTCAATACATCGCTTAATTCAAAACATTTTAGAAAAGTATTACTTTTTAAAACAAGTGCTGAAAAGTAAAAATTATAAGCATTTGTTTTGAACAGTGTTTTATTAGATTCTGTTATTTTTGGTAGAGAAAGGAAACTGTTTTGTCATTCTAGAATGACAGGAATATTAAGTTGTTTCACGATGATATTGTATTTTTAAAGTTTAAAATCGATTGATTTTTTTGTTTTAAATATTGAAATTTTTTATTTATTATTAATATTTGTAATTATAAAGATGAAGAGACAAAAGCATTGTATAAAATGTCTCATGTTAAAAATTCCAATAAATGTAAATACACTTGTTAATTCTCAAATCAAAACAACAGTAAATGAGAGGAAAAAATATATTATATAGCACCTATCACTTTTCCAACCTAGCTCTTCACATCCTGTCCCCCCCATCATCCTTACCCAATTCGCAGACGGATCCCTTGACCTTTCTTGCACTCTACCCCCGCACCACCCCCAACCGGACGACCCCCAGCTGTGGAATTCTCCCCACAGGTGTGCGTGCAATCAGCAGGTGACTCTCGCACTAACATTCTCTCACGCTCTCTTTTTCTAATGTTGGAAAACGTGCACAGCATCCGTTCGGAGAAATTTTAGGAAAGTAACAACAACAAAATTTGCAAACTTGAAAAAAAAAGATTGTTGAATTTGAATGTAGATTACAATTTTAGAATACATCATTTTTAAAATTAATTAAATCCAATATTTTATTTAAAATTTTGTTTTAGAAATACTTCAAAGTCATTTAAACATGAAAAGTGAGGACATATTAAATAAAAAAGAATTAAAACAGCGTACTGATCCTAGCTCGTGGGCACACAGGACACTCTTCTATGAGAGAAAAAACGAGAAAGGCTCTTCTCACACACTCCTCGTTAATCATCCGCTCTCAGAATCCTCTCACTCCAGCATCCCCCAAGCATTCTTCTTGTGATACAGATCCTTGCAAGGAGGACATCATCCACGACAATGACGACCACCACTACCACATCTAGCAGCGCCTACTTAGTCCTTTAATGCAAACACGCACACACACATTCACAGGTTCACCGAGCACCGTGACTGACCGTCTCGCGCGTACGACGAAGCAGGCGGCGGCTGTCCGAACGCGCCAAAGTTCCTGACGGCACTGAACTCGCTGGTCCAAGCTGGCCTACTAGCGAGCTGAAAAATACTCACCACGAGTGAGGAAATTCTCTCACCCCGGAAAACGCACGTTACCACCGTGGGGAAATCAGCGGTGAGAGAGAGAACAAAAGCACGTGAGAGCTGATGGAAGAAGGTAGGATGAGCTGGAGACGGTCGTCCTGTTGCGCTTCTGAGCTGATGATTGTGAGAACGGTGAGCACGCGAGATGAGTGAGCTTGGCCGAGCTCACTGTGTCATATCGGTGGAGCAGTTGTGTGAGGCTGTACGGGAAATTGGGCCATTCCAGAGAGTCGAAGTGGTGCGCTGGAGAGGCCGGAAGTGGACGCGATAGGTTTTCCGGGGAATGCCCGATTCCGAGAATTGGCACGTGGTGACGACACCAGTTCCAACGGTCGTCGTCGAGATTTTTGCTAGGTGAGGCATTGTGCGGGATATTTGTTGATTCGAGAACGTGGTTCGCGAGCGCGGATTAGTGTTTGCCAATTGGGGCACTAACTGAGTTGACTTTCCGTTCCGACGGTGGCAAGAGGAAATGGGATTGGTTTTTGCGGCTGATAGGTTTGCACACAGAAAGGTGTCGATACCGGGTACGGATTGACAAAGGATGGCATAGGTTTGTAAATTGGATATGGGTAATTCTCTACCAACTCACACAGCAGTTGCCCCGACCCCTCTTCGATTTGCGTGAAACTTTGTCCTAAGGTGTAACTTTTGTCCCTGATCACGAATCCGAGGTCCGTTTTTTTATATCTCGTGACGGAGGGGCGGTACGACCCCTTCCATTTTTGAACATGCGAAAAAAGAGGTGTTTTTCAATAATTTGGAGCCAGAAACGGTGATGAGATAGAAATTTGGTGTCAAAGGGACTTTTATGTAAAATTAGACGTCCGATTTGAAGGCGTGCTCAGAATTTCGAAAAAACGTATTTTTCATCGAAAAAAACACTAAAAAAGTTATAAAAATTATCCCATTTTCCGTTACTCGACTGTACAAATTTTTGGAACATGTCATTTTATAGGAAATTTAATGTACTTTTTGAATCTACATTGACCCAGAAGGGTCATTTTTTCATTTAGAACAAAATTTTTCATTTTAAATTTTGTGTTTTTTTCTAGCTTTTCAGGGTTATTTTATAGAGTGTAACAATGTTCTACAAAGTTGTAGAGCAGACAATTACAAAAAAAATTGATCTATAGTTATAAGGGGTTTGCTTATAAACATCACGAGTTATTGCGATTTTACAAAAAAAAAGCTTTGAAAAAGTTGGTCGTCGTCGATCATGGCCGTTCATCGTCACCCTCGACAGACACGGACGACGAAACAAAGAGAAACGCAAAAAGTAACTTTTTCAAAACTTTTTTTCGTAAAATCGCAATAACTCGTGATGTTGATAAGCAAACCCCTTATGTCTATATATCAAAATTTTTGTAATTGTCTGCTCTACAACTTTGTAGAACATTGTTACACTCTAAAAAATAACCCAGAAAAGTAAGAAAAAACACGAAATTTTAAAATGAAAAATTTTGTTCTAAATGAAAAAATGACCCTTCTGGGTCAATGTAGATTCGAAAAGTACATTAAATTTCCCATAAAATGACATGTTCCAAAAAATTTTTCAGTCAAGTAACGGAAAATGGGAGAATTTTTAAAACTTTTTTAGTGTTTTTTTCAATGAAAAATACGTTTTTTTAGAATTCTGAGTACGCCACCACCTCGGGCGTCTAATTTTACATAAAAAACCCTTTGACATCAAATTTCTATCTCATCACCGTTTCAGGCTGCAAATTATTGAAAAACACCTCTTTTTTCGCATGTTAAAAAATGGAAGGGGTCGTACCGCCCCTCCGTCACGAGATATCAAAAAACGGACCTCGGATTCGTGATCAGGGATAAAAGTTACCCCTTAGAACAAAGTTTCACGCAAATCGAAGCGGGGTCGGGGCAACTTTTCCCCATTTCGTGTGAGTTGGTAGAGAATGACCCATATTCTATTTAAAATAAATTTAACTTCATTACCATTTTCATATCCCAGGGAAAATTCGTGCAAGCAACGGGAAAATATATCTGATTTTTTGACATGAAAGTCCACTAATCCATATTTTATGTTCTTGCCTTTTTTAGTGTCTTTGAATACCCACAACTATAAGTAATTTCAAAAATACTCATAAAGCATAAATAACAAAAAAAATCATTGTACGTTTTCGAAAATCTCTGGATAAAACTGAAAACATAATATTTTTTCAGTGTAGTATAGTAACCTGGATAGTAAATTAGCTTATATCTGTAAGCCCATGCATCCAATTGAAATGTGGTCAAAGACAAACTTATAGGAAATTGGACGAGCTTTCCAGTAAAAATATTTTCGAGACTGAAAAATCCAGTCGGTCATATAGAAATTGCCAAAAACCATCAAAAACAAGAGAAATCGATTCCCGTATTCGGTTTTTGAATATTTTGATGTTTAGAGCACTTTTCAAAAAAACAGTTTCAGTAAATGATTTTTGTATTTTTTTAGGTGAGTTGCTCCTTCCTGCATTTTTCGTGAGTCTTTTTGTAACATCTTAGGCTATTTTCAGAAAAATTTTGAACGAAAAAAAATCGTGGGCTAACTTTTAAATTTGACTTTTAAACTTAAACATCCAAAAATCTCATAAATGTGGAGTGTTTTTTTCTTTCAAGTCCGTCAAATTTCCTACAAGTTTGTCTTTGACCACTTTTTGATACGATGCAACGGCTTCGAGATGCAGCAATATTTAAATTACGAAACACAAAAATATTTGAAACACTCACGCCCTTCTCAAATGTTATTATCGAGTGTAACTGGCTCCATATACACAAAAATGGCTTATATATACCTAGGAGAACATGTCTACAACGTTTCATCGAAATCGGAGAGGGTCGGGTGCAACCGATTCCCTATTTGATATGGAATTACTCATAAGTAAAAAACACGTTTTTGGGGATATTCTGTTAGGAATATATGAAGAATAAATATATTGAAATTCCAAGAAATTTCATTCCGGAAAATGGAATTCCGGATATTGCCACAAAAACTTTTAAACTTTGAAAAATATTCATAAATAAAAACAAAAAACAGATTTTTATTACAAAATGACGTTAACACATTTTGTTTAGATTTTTCGCTGAAAGACACTTTTTTATCAACAGAAACAAAAAAATATAAAAAAGTAAATAAAAACCCGTGCTTGTAACATTCTAATCAAAAAAAGTTTTCTAAAATTCATATTTAACAAGTCTTTAGTTTAAAAAAAAATCTAGGTACCGACGAATTTTTTTCGCGAGAAAAAAAGAAACAATTGCAGTTTTGTACATTGGAATTTTACAAAATATCTAAATATTTTTTTATTGAGCCCAAACATGCTTAATATGATTTGAGTTGCAGGAAAATACATCCTTAAAATATTTTCAGTTGATAGAAGTCAAATAATTTTTCATATTCCCATGAAACATTTTAAGTTTTTTGAACAAAATCTTTTTTTGACCCCTGGTTTTTGGGACAATCCAAAAAACAACGTTGACACCTTTGGGGTGTAAGGGGGTTTGGCAATTATCTACGCTACATTCAAAAAAGATTTTATTTGTCTTATTTGTATGGAAATGTTCCATAATGGGGGAGGGGGGTGAGATTTCAAAAAAAGTGTCCAAGTGGTTTATAAATAGTCACTTTCGGGCTAATGCTGAAAAATATTTGCACCTGCCTTATTTTAGTGAAAAAATCTTGATTTTTCCCGGATTTTATTTTATAAAATCTCGAAATCCTGTAAACTAGAACTTCGCATGTTACGTAAAATGTTCCGAAAAATCCGACAAAAATACTGGTCCAGACACCGTCAAAACGGCAGTTTAAAGTAAATAGGAAAAGTGTAGGTTTTTGGTAAAATGTTTAAATTTTATCACAATTGAGCAACTCTCTACGAAATCGGCCAATTTCGACCATTTTTATTTTTTCTATTTTTTGATTTGGCTCAAACTTTTTGGGGGCCTTCCCTATGACCAAATAAGCTATTTTGTGTCATTGGTTCACCCATACAAGTCTCCATACAATTTTGGCAGCTGTCCATACAAAAATGGTATGTAAATATTCAAACAGCTGTAACTTTTGAGTGAATTTTCTGATCAATTTGGTGTCTTCTGCAAAGTTGTAGGTATTGTTGAGGACTTTTGAGAGAAAAATAGGTACACTTCAAAAAAAATTGTAGATTTTTTAATCAACTTTTTTTTCACTAAAACTCAATTTCCCAAAATACGTATTTTTTGATTTTCGAGATTTTTTGATATGTTTTAGGGGACAAAAATCCGCAACTTTTGAGCTATAGAGAAACATGGTCAAAAAATCTGACGCCAAGTTATGAATTTTTGAAAAAATAGTGATTTTGGAAAAATCGAAGTTTCATGCAAAAACAAGTTTGACATTATTTTTTGATGCAAAATTGAATTTGCAATCGAAAAGTACTTTACAGATTTTTCGATAAAAAGCTCCGTTTTCAAGATATAGCCACCGAAAGTTTGATTTTAGCGAAATATGTGCAGTTTTTCTAAAAATATTTTTTTTTTTTGAAAAGTTCAGAAAATTTGCTATAAAATTGTCTAAAAGACATTGAAAATTGGACCTCTGGTTTTTGAGATACAGCTGCTTTAAGAAAAAGAAACACGAAAATTGAAGTTTTCTAAATCTCACTAAAACAACCCACCATTTTCTAACGACGATATCTCAGAAACTAATGGTCCGATTTTCAATGTTAATATATGAAACATTCGTAAAATTTTCCGATCTTTTCGAAAAAAATATTTTGAAATTTTTTAAATCAAGACTAACATTCCAAAGAGCTTTATATTCTATGTTTGGCCCTTTTAAAATGTTAGTCTTGATGTAAAAATTTTCAAAATATTTTTTTCAAAAAGATCGGGAAATTTCACGATTGTTTTATAAATTAACATTGAAAATCGGACCATTAGTTGCTGAGATATCCTCATTAGAAAATGGTGGGTTGTTTTAGTGAGATTTAGAAAACTTCAATTCTCGTGTTTCTTTTTCTTAAAGCAGCTGTATCTCAGCAACCAGAGGTCCAATCTTCAATGTTTTTTAGACAATTTTATAGCAAATTTTCTGAACTTTTCAAAAAAAAATATTTTTAGAAATGGTCACTCATGGTCACTATTTTTAAAAATCAAAAAACTGCACATATTTCGCTAAAATCAAACTTTCGGTGGCTATATCTTGAAAACGGAGCTTTTTATCGAAAAATCTGTAAAGTACTTTTCGATTGCAAATTCAATTTTGCATCAAAAAATAATGTCAAACTTGTTTTTGCATGAAACTTCGATTTTTTCCAAAAATCACTATTTTTTCAAAAATTCATAACTTGGCGTCAGATTTTTTGACCATGTTTCTCTATAGCTCAAAAGTTGCGGATTTTTGTCCCCTAAAACATATCAAAAAAATCTCGAAAATCAAAAAATACGTATTATGGGAAATTGAGTTTTAGTGAAAAAAAAGTTGATTAAAAAATCTGCATTTTTTTTTTGAAGTGTACCTATTTTTTCTCAAAAGTCCTCAACAATACCTACAACTTTGCCCAAGACACCAAATTGATCAGAAAATTCACTCAAAAGTTACAGCTGTTTGAATATTTACATACCATTTTTGTATGGACAGCTGCCAAAATTGTATGGAGACTTGTATGGGTGAACCAATGACACAAAATAGCTTATTTGGTCATAGGGAAGGCCCCCACAAAGTTTGAGCCAAATCAAAAAATACAAATAAAATCCATTTCCGGTTTTGGTAGAGAATTGCTCAATTGTGCTTAAAATTCTCAATTAGGAGCAGGAAACCCATTTTCAAGATGCAACAAAATCACTTCTCAAATTGTATTGTATAACAAAAAACAATGAAAAATTGTTGTACTTTGTGGTAAATTTAAAAAAATAATTTACCAAATGTTTCCGCAGTTTAAAAGATACCTAAAATTTTAGTAAAGTATATCGATTGTGGTTGATGTTCTGAAGTTCTTAAAAGCAATATATTGTGTTGCTTTTATTTTATTAAAACCTCAAAAAACATTAAAATAATTCATATGCACCACAATGAACGAAGCCAAAGTCTGTCATAACAAGATGACGAATTGAAACATTCAAATGCACTTATTTATCCACCAGAGTAGATGATGTTTGCAGAAATAAGCCAAAACCCCAAACACACAAACACCATTTGTCATGTCGCTCAGCCCAGGCTTGCATTGAGTGATGCCACCAAAGCCAAAGGATGTCCCACTTCTGGCAACGCTAAACGTCCCGGCTTGTCCCGGCAATCTTCACAGATAAATCATTTCCGCTCCTCGAGAATCCTGGCAAACTGTTGCATGTGTTGAGGTCTGCACAAGATCCAGGCCTCTTCGAACTCGTGCAGTGTGTGTTTGTGGGATCACTGCCAAGCAAAACATCATCAGGCTACATCTACGGCTGCGATGTGAAATTCATTTCGTCTCTCCCCTGGATGATTTCGGATTCATAAAGCGTTTCGGGGCGCGGCTGTTGTTTGTGCTTTTCCGCCCGCGAAAATAGAGCTGCCAAGTGGGAAGCGTCTATTCACGTCGTTCGGTTGCTGTGGCCTCTTGTGATGTTTTTCTCTCATTTATCTTTCTTCTTCGGTGGGATGCTGGGGCCGAAGAGTGCATCGGAATGTTCTAACCTCGAAACCCCCAAAACAAAAGTTGGTGTTCAGTCAACGCTGAAATCTACAATTTTACACCGCAATCGGCAATACAATATTAACTACATTACTTCAAAACCCCCAAATAAATCCCCACTCTCCCTTACCTTCAAACCACGTAACTGACACGTTCCTGGTGCCTGGATGCACCCAGGCTTCGCTCCTTCTGCATCGGCAAACAGCGCCCACCATATCTCTACTCGGCAGAGCACATTGTGAGCTGACAAGGCAAACAGGACCGGCCGGCGCGGTTCAAAATCGAGTTCCATAGAAAGTCTCCGCTGACTGACGACGGTGGTGATGAAATGTGAATCAAGGAAATGGGGAAAGGGACCAGGGGTGAGAGGTGGCACCATTTCCGCACATCAAGCGGCGATTCGGACGATTGTGCGGTCTGCTCGAAGGATGCTGACGGCTGGGTTCGTGCCAGATATGGTGTGTGGCGTGAGTGGCTTTTGTGAGCTGCCAGTGCGGTTTCCGGTGTGTTTGTGTGTGGAGAAGCAGGTCCTTTCGATCGGAGTGGGGAGGAAGGGATGAAGTTTGATATTTTTTCAGATAACAATTGAAAGGTGCACTTTTTTGTCTAACGCCGTTGCAAATATTATTTGAAGTTTATATCCTCTGACCAAAGACGAGGGGCGAGGGACAAAAAAAATAAATTCACGGTACACTCAAACCCCGATGGTTTGACACCAACTGTTGTCAAACGAACGGGGTCACGTTTTAGTTTGACACCCCTTTTACACGGAGTTCACACACACTACCAAACGTTTGTTTTGATAGTGTGCGTGAGCGCCGTGTAAAAAGTGACAGTTCGTCACTTTTTAGTTTGACTTTGACCAACCAACGGGGTACAAACTAAAAAAGTGTCAAACGAAAAAGTGACCAACCACCGGGGGTTGAGTGTATTAACATTTGTATGATAAAAGTGTTCTTAAATGCACTGGTCAGAAGCAGTTGTTTTGCAATCAATAGTTTCCAATATATCTAAGTATTGATGAGTTTATATTGCGGGAAAAAAACGTTTTGCGGTGCTGTACATTGAAATTCCATAAAAATTTAAAACAAAACTTAAACGAGCCCAAACATGGTAAAAATGCCCCTTGATTTTTCAGACCAATGCTGAGTGGTTTCCTTGGTCATAGAGACGCAACCTAAAATGGTTTCGACCAATGACTAAAATACAAATGAAATCTTTTTCTTGTTTTCGTGGAAAGTTGCTCATTCTCTTTGTTAGTAATTGGCCCAAATTGTAATTTTTTGTTTCTAAAATTTTTTTTTTTGCCAACGTAAATCTTTAGTTGAGTACCTCTGTGTTCGCATAAAAAAAATCAAATCAATCCACAGTAAAAAAATGTTTGAAAATTTAAAACTATTTCTTAGACACAAATTAGGACATTGCAAATATTCAGCATTTATGTCGCCCCCTTCAAAATTGGTTCGAAAAATCAGGGGGCAAAAAAATATGTTTCCACAAAACTGCAAAATTTCAATGAAAACAGAAGTCTAATCAACTCAAAACAGTATAAAATGCAGTTTGTTGCATTGACAATCCTATTTAGCATGTTTGGGCTCGTTTAAAAATATTTTGAATTTTTATGAAATTACAATGTTCAGTACCGCAAAAACTTTATTTTCTCACAAAAATATAATGTTCGTCAATACTTTGAAATTTGGAAAACAACTGGACAGGTGTATAATGCATTTCAAAACACGTTCTTCGTTAAAAAATTGAAACCGTGGCCTGTTATTTCAATTTTAAAACTTTTGTTTGCCCCCCTCCTCCTCGACTTTGGTCAGAAACGTGCCCAAGTAACATTTTTAAACCAACTAGCCACCACCAAGTTTTATTGAGGTTTTATTGTAGCATCTTGATAGCTTAATAGTTTTATTTGGGCATTCATCGCAACCAACAATCAAGAGCTAATTAATAGGTTCTAACAGGGTTTTATTCCTCGGACATAAAACCGGGTGGAAATAAAAGCCGACTGGCTCTTAATAAGGTTTTATGAAAGTTTCAATAGAGGCTTGAAAACCAGATGGCAATGCCATGCCAAACGGTTTTATCGCATGCTTTGTTAAAACCTAGGGTGTTGTAGCTGTCAAGTTCCATTAGGCATGTAAAAAGCTCGCTTAAAACCATAAGCTCCTAAGAGCATTTATCGCGGCCAAATAGCAGTGCATAAATATGGCGCTAAACGCGTGCTCTGATTGAATATGATTGACCGCCATCTTGATTGAAAAAATAGAAAACTGAAAATTTTGATTTAAATTTGATGAAAACGCACATTTATGCTGAATTTCTGGTATGATTAATATAGCGATAGATGTTTAAAAATATTTTGAACATTTTTTTCAAAGAATTGCAATAAAATATGTTTTAACATTAAACACTATGATTACAATATATTGATTTTTGATGAAGCGAGTTGAATTTTTTGGCTCTATCTCCCCTACATTTATCAATAAAATTTCAACCGCAGCTGAATTTCAGCCATCAATTGCGAGAAATAAGCTTTCAAATTATTTGGATTACCACTAATATCTATTATTTATCATCGCCATTTTTGACAACCATCTCCATAATTTCATTTGCCAAAATAAAACCTATTTGGCATAAAACGTTTGAAGACATGTGGAATGTCATTTTTCCATAACTCCTGACTAGGTTTTAACAAAGGTTTTATCAAGGCTTTGAGGATGTTGTTAGGATTCAGTTGTAGTTGTAGTTGCCTTGAACTCCTATGTAGGTTTTATAAATAGGCCGTAACAACCTTTTGCGGAGGTCCTTTTGGGTTTTAAGTGGGGTTTATCAAGGTTCTGGGGAGTTTGTTACGACTAAGGGGTTTAAATCTTGGTTTTGGCTGATAGGTTTTATAGCGGTTGTGACAGCTTTGATAAAGCCTAAAATGTTACTTGGGTGGAACATAAACTTCAAAAAATATTAGCAACGACCTAATTGAATAAAAAAAAAAATACAATTGTTTGACAGACTTACCAGAACAGAGACCTAGAGGCTTTGTTATTTCGTCAATAGACGCGTTTTATGCTTCGTAGTCACCAAAATTGCTTAAATTTATGAAAAATAACATGTTCAAAGAGTGACCCTAGTGCTTTTCATCTAAAATGCTGAGGAATGAACAAATTAAGGGATTAAGGAATTGGTATCTTGAGCAAAGTTGTTCAAAATGGCTCTGACGTTAATTCGTTATGTTTTCAAGGTTCGGAGATAATTTTGGATAAATTATTACAATTTAGGACCACCCTAGTACTCATATTGCAAAAAAGCAGAATCTTATATAAAAAAAAGTTTCTTTGACACATAAGTTGTTTCCCAAAGCAAATAGATTTTTTTTCCTGTTAGATTTGCTTCTCAGACCACTGTGCATTGGTTTCTTTCAAACATTGATTGATATCGGGACAAAATGTTTGAAGGTCTAAAAAGGTCTAGATTAAAATTAAAACAAAAAATTAAAATCAAAAAGCTCTTGAAAATTAAAAATGCTGCAAAATTAAAGCACAATGGTCAAATCAAACAAAAATTATCGGAATTTTGAAGAAAAAAGTTAAAAAAAGAAACAAATTGAAAAAAAGAACATGTCAACCTGATTCAGCACTTTCTATTTAAGTGTATTTATTGGGTGTACATTTTTGCAAGGGAGATTCTTAGATCATCATTTCCAAAATATTATTTCATAAAATTAAAGCTCCCGAAACAATTCTAAGATGGAAATATGCTTGAAACTATATATTTTAATTCGTTTATTTGCTTAAAAAAATAATGTTTTAAAAATGAAAGTGCTTTTTTTATTTAGCCTACTTAGAAACAAACATGATTTTCAAAAAAAACAAATACTGTTAAATTAACAAAAAGTGTTATGCAATCTTCTTGAAAAATTCATTGTTGCATAAAAGTTTAATAACAGTTTAAGTCCGGCTTCTGACTTCACCGACTGATTCAGACTTCGACTTCACAGCCCCGCTTTAATGTATCTTGTTTCATGAACGCACCCTTAGGAGTTAAGAAAGGTTCGTTTAATATACAAAGTATATATATGGAATGTATTTTCTAAAAGCTCGAAAAATATCTAAATATCGTGAAGGTTAAAAATCACAGAACTGTCACGATTTTGCTTAAGTTTTAATCTGGGCGAAATCGGGAATAGTTGCCCCGACCCCTCATCGATTTGCGTGAAACTTTGTCCTAAGGGGAAACTTTTGTCCCTGACCGCGAATCCAAGGTCCGTTTTTCGATATCTCGTGACGGAGGGGCGGTACGACCCCTTCCATTTTTGAACATGCGAAAAAAGAGGTGTTTTTCAATCATTCGCAGCCTGAAACGGTGATGAGATAGAAATTTGGTTTCAAAGGGACTTTTATGTAAAATTAGACGCTCGAATTGATGTCGTACTCAGAATTCCGAAAAAACGTATTTTCATCGAAAAAAACACTAAAAAATTTCAAAAATTCTCCCATTTTCCGTAATTTTTTTTTAGAACATGTCATTTTAAGGGAATTTTAGTGGGTAATTTTTTCATTTAAAACAAAAAATTTCATTTTTAAATTTAGTTTTTTTATAACTTTGCAGGGTTATTTTTTAGAGTGTATTTGACCGGTTCTTAGCGAAGCTACACCAAAATGTCACATTTTTCAATTTTCAATATGATTTTTAATATGAAAAAAATCATTTTTATTATGATGCAATAATTGCAATGTGCTTAAAATGTGTTTTCTTACCTTAAAAGCCAAGAACATTGACCAAAAGTGGTCTGCAAGCCATTGTACGGGAGAGGAGTTTTTTCATAAATCTGCTCCTTTCGTTGTCCCGTCACGAAAAGAAATGGCTGGCAAAACTCAAATTTCATCCAATTCTTTCAATTCAAGGAGCAAAAGATTCGTTTTTAATTTGTGGTAATGTGTAGAAGAGCAAAAGTTTTTAAAAATCAAACTGGCAAAACTGTAGCGATTTTTGTAGTATGCCTTTTAAAAGTCCAGTTTTACGATGTTGTCCCGTCACGCTACATTTTTATTTCAGGGGAAGCACAGGTACTATATGGTTCACTCTGCATGATATTTCATTGTAGGAAAATCAATTATCTTTCCAAATATGTAATAACATTGGGGGGTTTCTACTTTTATTTTGCCACTACAGCCAAAACGCTGAAAAAAACTTGGATTTTTTTTTAAAGGAGCCGAAGAATCGGTCATTTATGTTTTACAGAGATGTAGAACAGACAATTACAAAAAATTGTATATCTAGTTATCGAGTTATCGCGATTTTACAAAAAAAAAGTTTTGAAAAAGTTGATCGTCGTCGATCATGGCCGTTCATCGTCACTCGCACGGACACGGACGACGAAACAAAAAGAAACTCAAAAAATAACTTTTTCAAAACTTTTTTTTTTCGTAAAATCGCGATAACTCGTGATGTTTATAAGCAAACCCCTTATGTCTGTATATCAAAATTTTTGTAATTGTCTGCTCTACAACTTTGTAGAACATTGTTACACTCTAAAAAATAACCCTGCAAAGTTAGAAAAAACACGAAATTTCAAAATCAAAAATGTTGTTCTAAATGAAAAAATGACCCTTCTGGGTCAATGTAGATTCGAAAAGTACATTAAATTTCCCATAAAATGACATGTTCCAAATTTTTTTACAGTCGAGTAACGGAAAATGGGAGAATTTTTATAACTTTTTTAGTGTTTTTTTCGATGAAAAATAGGTTTTTTCGGAATTCTGAGTGCGCCATCAAATCGGGCGTCTAGTTTTACATAAAAGTCTCTTTGACACCAAATTTCTATCTCATCACCTTTTCAGACTGCAAATTATTGAAAAAACGAACCTCGGATTCGTGATCAGGGACAAAATTTACCCCTTAGGGCAAAGTTTAACGCAAATCGAAGAGGGGTGTGAGTTTTCGGAGAATTATCCATCTCTAAAATTTGGTAAATTTCAAGAAATTCTAGTTCATTTTCTATAGCATAAGTTTAATTTCAAGATATGCTGATGTCAATCATCACAATCATTTAGTAATAAAATCCATCACCAACTATTTTTAGGTTGAAATCTTCACAAGACCAACTTTCTCAATAATTCTCCTTTTTGCGCCGTTAATTAACCAGTTAAGTTTTCTCTCCTCCATCCCCACCGTCTGCTTCTCACGTTATTTAATTTTACACCTCTTTCAGCAGCCAACTTGCGAACCTGTCTCCACCTCGCCATTTTCCAGCCTGGCTCAACATTTCAACCATGCATGACACTCCATGGGGCGGAAAATTGCGGCGTGAAACATTTATCAGCGCGCACTCTTCTCCCACCAGTCAGCCAGGGCGAATTCAGATTCACCGAGAGAAAATCACAAAAGATAAGCCTTTTCCACCCACCAGACCTCACCCCACCCCACTTGAGGTGGAAAAACGGCGGGAAAATTGCATTTCTCCTGCTCCTGCAATTTTGTTGCGGCTGTCATTTTGGCTCCGTCCTTCCTTCCGCGCCGTCGCCACCCAGGCCGGGGTTTAAATTTTTGAGCAGCCACTGGAAATGGAAAATTTTCTGGCGGTGAAATGAGATTGGTCGGAATTCACCTTTCCGTAGCAGGTGTGTGCACGATTGTGGTCTTGAAAAGCCAGCATTTTGCAGCAGTTCCAAAAAGTTAGTCAATCGAGACAGACGGCCCCCACACTTACTTTTCAGGAAGAGAAGTTGTGCCAGTCACTGCTGTGGGTTTGGGTTTTCGGGAAAAGTTTTCCTTTCAAGTTCATTGTTTTCCCATTTTGCCAGAATGACTTGAATGACGGCGCCGGTGACGTGTGTCTTGATTAAATGCTGCTGGCTGCGGGGAAATCCTTGAAAAGTTGGAACAACGACCGGACAAAGAAGAGGCTATGTTTTATCTACTGTTGGAAAATGTGTACTTTTTTACTGTACGGCAATGCAAATGTTTGCCGAAGGACATGTCTTGTTAGTAATTTTTCTCTGAAATGAGAAAACATTGGGAAAATTTAGAACAACTTCTTGGAATGAAGATTTTTTTATTGTCTTTTCGTTTAAAATCTTTTCTTCATATTATCATTCTATCACTTTATATGGGCTTAATTTTTTTTTTCGTCAGTTTCATAATAGTTACCGATACGATACTTGTTTTACATTCTATGGACAACTATCAACAACAAAATCAACAACGAGTGTTTCGTCTAAATATGAAAATTAATATTATTTTCATTGAAATGTAAGGGAATTCATTTAGTAAGCCTTCACTAAAAAGTAGGTTTCCATCGATTATTTAATGCTCCATAAACATTTTTAATATGTGAGCAATTTCGATGCAACCAACGATTTTTTTTTTTTTTTTGAGTTATACTAACAATTCTAGTTATTCTAAATTTACAATTTACAACTGCCCGAGCATGGATAAATAACAAGGGGAATGCGTAATAATGCCTTTCTCTGGTATCAATACAAAATTTTGGTATTCCTGGACCCTATAAAATTTGTCTTAAGGATTATGCAAGAGCAAAATATGGTATCATACCAATTTAAGGTATTGTTTTGATATTGCAAAATTGCAGAATTTGTCAATGGTCGAACACCACATTTTGGTATTCTTTTGGTATAACAGCAATATATCAAATTCCTCTGAAACTATGGGAAAATTTTGACCAATTTTGACAAAATGATTTTAAACATTTTTGATATACCCCTAAAGAAATGACTTGAAATTGTGGAAAGTCAGGATGGCACATTTTGGTATTATTTGGTATTGAAAGGTTTCATCAAATTCCTCTGCAACTTTTGGATTTTTTTTATAAATTTTGATGAAATAATGATTTTGCGCTAAAATGACTTGAAAACCAAAAATGTTAAAGATGATTTTCAATTTTTTTTTATAAACTCACTAAGATTTTTTTGAAAACTTTGAAATTTCTCTAAGTTGAGATGTTGTTGTTGTTGTTAATTCATTTATTTCTGGCAGCTTTAACCTTCTTGGTCATTCGCTGCCCTATAAGTTGGGATAACTAAATACTTCGAAAAACGAGTTTATCGACAGATTATTGAATTTTGGTGAATTTCAATCCAGTTTCATTTAAATAACACTTATTTTTCAATCTTGTTATTTTATAGAATCTTCAAGAACTTCAAGCACAGGCCGTTCATCAATGGCAAATGCATTCGATGTGGTGAAGAATATCACTAAGAACAATATGGAATTATCAGGTGAGTAGATTTTGCTGTTGCATATGGATCATTTCCGTTTTTTCACTAACTGCAACTGTTGCACTAAAAATGGTATGAAAATACAAAATTTTGGTATTACTTGGGCAAATACCAGCAACCAAAATGTGCTCTGGGTTGCCCAGTAATAGATGGTAAAATACCATGAAATCATACCAAAATCATGTATGTGGAAGACCACAGGAATACCAAAATCAGATTTTCCAAGGGCGCGAGAATACCTAAAAATTAAACCATGGCAATACCAAGTTTTGGTATTCAAGCAATGTTCAAAAAACCAGAAAACCTCAACTTGGTATTGAAATGGTTTTATTTTGAGGTTGGAATGTTGGAACCTTGGCTTGTTGTTTCAGTTTTTACACTTTTTTGTATGAACTCAGATTCTTTCTTAATTTTTTTTTTGAGTTTGAAAGAGTGGAAAAACTCATTAAACTATTTCTCACTTTTAAATAACTCATAATGTTTTATTTCAATGATTTTTGTTATTTTTGCCTCAATTTAGACTAATCCTCAAAAAAATTTCAAGGAAATATTAGTTTTTCCTGATAAATTCTTGATTTTTTTTTATCTTGAGCAACTCTCTACGATATCGGCCGATTTCAACCATTTTTATTTTTTGTATTTTTTTATTTGACACAAACTTTGTGGGGACCTTCCCTATGACCAAATAAGCTATTTTGCGTCATTGGTTCACCCATACAAGTCTCCATACAATTTTGGCTGCTGTGGTATGTAAATATTCAAACAGCTTTAACTTTTGAGTGAATTTTCTGATCAATTTGGTGTCTTTGGCAAAGAAGTAGGTATTGTTGAGGACTTTTGAAAAAATAGGTACAGTCATTCCATATATTCGGAACGGTTTCCAGATCGGCCAATGTTCAAAAAATCATAGCAAATCGATAATTGAACTTAATGATTCGCTTTTACCTTCATTTGAAAGCTTTTCTTGCGATCTTTCGAATGCTGTATCGAACATCTGCAAATTTTAACTTTTATATGAAGTTTTTGAAGAATTACTTTGACCCTTGAAATCCACAAATTCGGAACACTTTTTTCTTACGAATGTAAACAAACTTTGGATCTCTCCAGGAGTACATATTTATTACCAAATAATGACTTCACACACTGAAACCAATGAAACTCAAGCTGAGTGATGAATTATACATGGTTTGATAACTTTTTTTTTGTGAAAATATCAGTTAAATTCAGGTGTTCCACAATTGTGGGAGGCACAATAACATCCCACAATTATGAAACAGGCCATTTGGAGGCAGTGTGTTGCTGCTCTGGACAAAATGGTCTTGGAATGAATTTTTTTGTTCAAAAAGTATTACTTTTACTAGTGAAATAGCTAGATAATGCCCAAATGAAGGTTCTAAAAATAGTAGAGTCGACAGAAAAGCTACTTTTGGCATGCTATTGACAAATTATCATTAAAGTATTCCGAATTTGTGGGTGTTCCGAATATGTGGGATGACTGTACACGGATAAAAAAATTCCAATTTTTTAAACTTTTTTTTTCACTAAAACTCAATTTCCCAAAATACATATTTTTTTATTTTCGAGATTTTTTTTTTGTTTTAGGGGACGGAAATCCGCAACTTTTTAGCCAAATAGAAACATAGTCAAAAAATCTGCTGCCGAGTTATGAATTTTTGAAAAAAATAGTGATTTTGGAAAAATCGAAGTTTTATGCAAAAACAAGTTTGACATTATTGTTAAATGTAAAATTGAATTTGCAATCGAAAAGTACTTTACAGATTTTTTGAAATGGGCTCCGTTTTCAAGATATAGCCACCAAATGTTTGATTTTGGCAAAATATTTGAAGATTTTCAATTTTTTTAAATAGTGACCGTGAGTGACCATTTCTAAAATATTTTTTTGAAACGTTCAGAAAATTTGCTATAAAATTGTCTAAGATACATTGAAGTTGTGGTTTGGTTGAGCGTTTTAGCAGAATGCATGACTGTGAATACTAAGGATTTTTTAAATCAAGACTAGCATTTAAAAAGGATCAAACATTGAATATTACGCGCATTTAAAATGCTAGTCTTGATAAAAAAATATTCAAAATGTTTTTTTCGAAAAGATCGGAAAATTTAACGAATATTTCATGTTTTAACATTGAAAATATGACCATTAATTGCTGAGATATCATCATAAGAAAATGGTGGGTTGTTTTGGTGAGATTTAGAAAACTTCAATTTTCGTGTTTCTTTTTCTTAAAGCGGTTCTATCTTAGAAACCCGAGGTCCTATCTTCAATGTCTCTTAGAAAATTTCATAGACAATTTTCTGGACTCTTAAAATTTTTTTTATAAATGGTCACTCATGGTCACTATTTTTAAAAATCTAAAAACTGCAAATATTTCGCTGAAATCAAACTTTCGGTGGCTATATCTTGAAAACGGAGCCCCTCATCAAACAATCTGTTAAGTACTTTTCAATACTTAATTCAATTTTGCATTTAAAAATAATGTCAAGCTTGTTTTTGCATAAAACTTCGATTTTTTCCAAAAATCACTATTTTTTCAAAAATTCATAACTCGGCAGCAGGTTTTTTGACCATGTTTCTCTATGGCTCAAAAGTTGCGGATTTCCGTCCCCTAAAACATATAGAAAAATCTCGAAAATCAAAAAATACGTATTTTGCACAGCAAATAATGTAGTAATCGAGCTGCGTGTAAAAGGCCCGGGTGTAGAACAAGTTTTGCTTTATTTAATGAAATTTTGTGTAATATAACACCCTGAAATATGTAGCCCATCAGTATGGGAAACCTACTTGACCGAAATGTCAAGCTGACATAAACGTTTATCTGTTCCATATTTCATCGGTCTGATGGCCGAGCGGGCTAAGGCGCCAGTCCTTACTGTAGGTGCTGGGTTAGAGTCCCGTCGATTGCAATTTTTTTTGTTTTTACAAAAATTGTACATGCAGCGTGTAATATTAAGTGTCTTTTCTGACGAAGGTGATGTGCATGCTTTTGCATGCGATTTTACCATCGGATTTTTTGCTGTGTGGAAAATTGATGATGGAAAATTGATTTTGTAAAAAAAAGTTGATAAAAAATCCGCAATTTTTTTCCGTGTACCTATTTTTTATCAATAGTCCTCAACAATACCTACAACTTTACTGAAGACACCAAATTGATCAGAAAATTCACTCAAAAGTTACAGCTGTTTGAATATTTATGTACCGTTTTTGTATGGATAGCAGCCAAAATTGTATGGAGACTTGTATGGGTGAACCAATGATACAAAATAGCTTCTTTGGTCTTAGGGAAGTTCCCCACAAAGTTTGAGCCAAATCAAAAAATACAAATAAAATCCTTTTCCGGTTTTTGTAGAAAATTGCTCTCTTCACAGAAAAAAAACATTGTAATATTACATCTGGAAAGGGGTACATCTTTTATGTCAGAAAAAATGTGAAATTTTACCTCTGAAAATTTGTAATTTCACCACTATTCTGGTGTAATGTCGCATTTTCAGTCTAAATTGAGGTAAAGGTTAAATCATAAAAGAGGTAATATTCAACCTTCCAAAATCACACGTTCCAAATTTACACTTTTTTTTGCTGTGTCGTAAATAATTGCTACGTATCGATGGAATAATGAACTTAGTATCACAGCTAAAAAAGTAGTAATCCAGCTGCGTGTAAAAGACCTGGGTGTAAAATAAATATTGCATTATTTTATGCAATTTTATGTGATTTTACATCCTGAAATATGTAGCCCATCAGTATGAGAAACCTACTTGACCGAAATGTCAAGCTCATATATGCGTTTATCCATGCAGCTTTACATCGGTCTGATGGCCGAGTGGGCTAAGGCGCCAGTCCTTACTGTTGGTGCTGGATTTGAACCCCGTCGGCTGCAACTTTTTTTTGTGTGTTGCAAAAATTGTACATGCAGTGTAATATTAAGTGTTTATTTTGACGAAGGTGATGTGCATGCTTTGGCATGCGATTTTATCATCGGATTTTTTGCTGTGTATATAAAAAATTGTGAAATCATAGTAATACATTATTCAGGGGATTATTCAGCGAGCTATTGCCAGCAGTTTCCATCTCATTTTAAATAAGCACTACAATTTGCTAGCAAGTTGTTCACTCGCAGTGTTACTCACCCCACGTCACATCCTCATTTGCTGAATCTGCATTCCAGCATCGGCATTTCCGTTGTGCAACAGGCAGCCCGACCCGCATTGTGAATCACTGCTGGGCACTTGTTACACCTCCCTTCTCGCCAAAATCACCTCCTTGCGCAAACATTCCACTCTTGTTTTAATCCATCCTTGTTACGTAGAACTACACTGAGAAAAAACAATCATTAAATTTTAGAAATATTTGTTTCCATGAGTTTAAATCTCAAGCAATAATGTATCCTTAAATTCAACGCAAGTATTTTTCAAATTATTTTCTGTGTTTCACCCAGTACACAATGTAGGTGCCGCACGTTGCACGTGCATCCAAACACCCCCGTGTACACGGGCGAGGCTAATGAGCTCCTTTCTCTTGCTCTGAATGCACGTGTACCACGTGTTCAGGCTCCGGGATGTGCATTATGTGGGCCAGGATGATTGTGCTTGAACAAATAAGGTCTTCTGAAAAGAGAGAGCGAAAAAGAAGGCAACTTTGCAGAGAAAAGTTACAGCAAATTATCCACATTCCACCCACAAACATGCTGTCGGTTGCAGTTTAAAGGGCTGTGAAGATGCTGCCGGTGGGTACTTTTGCGCCTTAAAGTAGGCAGGGTGCTGTTCTAGAAGTTGTTGGGTGCTTCTCCTTTTGTGGGTTGAAGATGTTTATGGACGAAGGTTAAAGCACCTGCCTAGGGAGCTTTTTTGGAAAAAGTTTATAAACTTATTCTTGAACAATCAAAAATTATTTTTGAGAATACATTGGACAAGATTTTACAAACTTCTACCGCCACAAAAAAAAATCAAAATAATTGCGCTTAAAATATTCCCCTTCAGATTCCCAACTGTCACTCCCATCTCCCGGCATAACTAGCATGCTCTTGAACTAAATAGCAACTACACAAAAAAAAGTCCTGAAAGTGCACTTCACCAAAACGCGAAAGTGGTTACGGTGGATGCACGTTCCTGGCTGGCTGGCAACTGTTGCGCTTCCCGAGTCGTGGATGGAAACCGAAAAATTCCTGTTTTCCGGTTCAGCCAGTGGAGGTGGGTGGTGAGTAAAATCCGTGGGTGAGCAGCAGCAAAAAACGCCGGAAAACTTTTTCTGTGAACCCTCCCCGCTACCTTGTTCAGCAGATGCTTTTTTTTTTCATTAATATTAAAAAGCTGCTAGCATCAAGGACAGCGGAAGTCAAAGAGATGAGGATTGTGCTCCGTTTTTTTGTTGTCGTTACTGGTGGATGGTGTTTCGAAGGGAAGGCATAATATTTAAGGGTCGTTTTTGCTGAAGATTTTATTTTTATTTTTGGGGAATGCTTCTTCGATTTCTTATTTAAAACTAAATGTTTTAAATTTTTGCACTAAAACGAAAAAGTGCTTCTAAAAGCAGATTTTTGAAAATATCAGAATTATCACTTTTGCTTCAATGATTTATTTTGATTTACATTATATTTTATTTTATTTTAATGCTACGTTTAGGTCAGATTGTAGAATTTGCAGGGTTTTGCTTGAATACAATTGTAGTGGTTTAGGAGATGTGGCCCTAATTTTATTTTTTAATTTAAACTTTACCAACAATTACATCAAATCGACTTGAATTTGTTCCGATATTTACTAACATCAGTTTTAGAAGGACTGGTTCTCAGCAATTCAATGGTATCGATAAATGTTACAGTTCACAGTCAGTTTTAGGTAAAAACATTTTAGATTGTGGTCAGATAAAAAAAAAATAAATATTGGACACCAAAACGATTGTCAAAATGGTATACAATATATTATTTAAGCTCGAATTTTTAGTTAAGAGTAAAGAGTAAAGAGTAAAGAGTAAAGAGTAAAGAGTAAAGAGTAAAGAGTAAAGAGTAAAGAGTAAAGAGTAAAGAGTAAAGAGTAAAGAATAAAGAGTAAAGAGTAAAGAGTAAAGAGAGTTAAGAGTTAAGAGTTAAGAGGAAAGAGTAAAGAGTTAAGAGGAAAGAGTTAAGAGTTAAGAGTTAAGAGTTAAGAGTAAAGAGTAAAGAGTAAAGAGTAAAGAGTAAAGAGTAAAGAGTAAAGAGTAAAGAGTTAAAAGTTAAGAGTTAAGAGTTAAGAGTTAAGAGTTAAGAGTTAAGAGTTAAGAGTTAAGAGTTGAGAGTTAAGAGTTAAGAGTTAAGAGTTAAGAGTTAAGAGTTAATAGTTAAGAGTTAAGAGTTAAGAGTTAAGAGTTAAGAGTTAAGAGTTAAGAGTTAAGAGTTAAGAGTTAAGAGTTAAGAGTTAAGAGTAAAGAGTAAAGAGGAAAGAGTAAAGAGTAAAGAGTTAAGAGGAAAGAGTTAAGAGTTAAGAGTTAAGAGTTAAGAGTAAAGAGTAAAGAGTAAAGAGTAAAGAGTAAAGAGTAAAGAGTAAAGAGTAAAGAGTAAAGAGTAAAGAGTAAAGAGTAAAGAGTTAAGAGTTAAGAGTTAAGAGTTAAGAGTTAAGAGTTAAGAGTTAAGAGTTAAGAGTTAAGAGTTAAGAGTTAAGAGTTAAGAGGAAAGAGTTAAGAGTTAAGAGTTAAGAGTTAAGAGTTAAGAGTTAAGAGTTAAGAGTTAAGAGTTAAGAGTTAAGAGTTAAGAGTTAAGAGTTAAGAGTTAAGAGTTAAGAGTTAAGAGTAAAGAGTTAAGAGTTAAGAGTAAAGAGTAAAGAGGAAAGAGTAAAGAGTAAAGAGTTAAGAGGAAAGAGGAAAGAGTTAAGAGTTAAGAGTTAAGAGTTACGAGTAAAGAGTAAAGAGTAAAGAGTAAAGAGTTAAGAGTTAAGAGTTAAGAGTTAAGAGTTAAGAGTAAAGAGTTAAGAGTTAAGAGTTAAGAGTTAAGAGTTAAGAGTTAAGAGTTAAGAGTTTAGTTTTTGGTTTTTAGTTTTTAGTTTTTAGTTTTTAGTTTCTAGTTTTTAGTTTTTAGTTTTAAGTTTTTAGTTTTTAGTTTTTAGTTTTTAGTTTTAAGTTTTAAGTTTTTAGTTTTTAGTTTTTAGTTTTTAGTTTTTAGTTTTTAGTTTTTAGTTTTTAGTTTTTAGTTTTTAGTTTTTAGTTTTTAGTTTTTAGTTTTTAGTTTTTAGTTTTTAGTTTTAGTTTTTAGTTTTTAGTTTTTAGTTTTTAGTTTTTAGTTTTTAGTTTTTAGTTTTTAGTTTTTAGTTTTTAGTTTTTAGTTTTAGTTTTAGTTTTTAGTTTTTAGTTTTTAGTTTTTAGTTTTTAGTTTTTAGTTTTTAGTTTTTAGTTTTTAGTTTTAGTTTTTAGTTTTTAGTTTTTAGTTTTTAGTTTTTAGTTTTTAGTTTTTAGTTTTAGTTTTTAGTTTTTAGTTTTTAGTTTTTAGTTTTAGTTTTAGTTTTTAGTTTTTAGTTTTTAGTTTTTAGTTTTTAGTTTTTAGTTTTTAGTTTTAGTTTTAGTTTTTAGTTTTTAGTTTTAGTTTTTAGTTTTTAGTTTTAGTTTTTAGTTTTTAGTTTTTAGTTTTTAGTTTTAGTTTTTAGTTTTTAGTTTTTAGTTTTTAGTTTTTAGTTTTTAGTTTTTAGTTTTAGTTTTTAGTTTTTAGTTTTAGTTTTTAGTTTTTAGTTTTTAGTTTTTAGTTTTTAGTTTTAGTTTTAGTTTTAGTTTTTAGTTTTTAGTTTTTAGTTTTTAGTTTTTAGTTTTTAGTTTTTAGTTTTTAGTTTTTAGTTTTTAGTTTTTAGTTTTAGTTTTTAGTTTTAGTTTTTAGTTTTTAGTTTTTAGTTTTTAGTTTTTAGTTTTAGTTTTTAGTTTTTAGTTTAGTTTTAGTTTTTAGTTTTAGTTTTTAGTTTTAGTTTTTAGTTTTTAGTTTTTAGTTTTTAGTTTTTAGTTTTTAGTTTTAGTTTTTTTTAGTTTTAGTTTTTAGTTTTTAGTTTTTAGTTTTTAGTTTTTAGTTTTTAGTTTTTAGTTTTTAGTTTTTAGTTTTTAGTTTTTAGTTTTTAGTTTTTAGTTTTTAGTTTTTAGTTTTTAGTTTTTAGTTTTTAGTTTTTAGTTTTTAGTTTTTAGTTTTTAGTTTTTAGTTTTTAGTTTTAGTTTTTAGTTTTTAGTTTTTAGTTTTTAGTTTTTAGTTTTAGTTTTTAGTTTTTAGTTTTAGTTTTTAGTTTTTAGTTTTAGTTTTTAGTTTTTAGTTTTTAGTTTTTAGTTTTTAGTTTTTAGTTTTTAGTTTTTAGTTTTTAGTTTTAGTTTTTAGTTTTTAGTTTAGTTTTTAGTTTTTAGTTTTTAGTTTTTAGTTTTAGTTTTTAGTTTTTAGTTTTAGTTTTTAGTTTTTAGTTTTAGTTTTTAGTTTTTAGTTTTTAGTTTTTAGTTTTTAGTTTTTAGTTTTTAGTTTTTAGTTTTTAGTTTTTAGTTTTTAGTTTTTAGTTTTTAGTTTTTAGTTTTAGTTTTTAGTTTTTAGTTTTTAGTTTTTAGTTTTTAGTTTTTAGTTTTTAGTTTTTAGTTTTTAGTTTTTAGTTTTAGTTTTTAGTTTTTAGTTTTTAGTTTTTAGTTTTTAGTTTTTAGTTTTAGTTTTTAGTTTTTAGTTTTAGTTTTTAGTTTTAGTTTTTAGTTTTTAGTTTTTAGTTTTTAGTTTTTAGTTTTTAGTTTTTAGTTTTTAGTTTTTAGTTTTTAGTTTTTAGTTTTTAGTTTTTAGTTTTAGTTTTAGTTTTTAGTTTTTAGTTTTTAGTTTTTAGTTTTAGTTTTTAGTTTTTAGTTTTTAGTTTTTAGTTTTTAGTTTTTAGTTTTTAGTTTTTAGTTTTTAGTTTTTAGTTTTTAGTTTTTAGTTTTTAGTTTTTAGTTTTTAGTTTTTAGTTTTTAGTTTTTAGTTTTTAGTTTTTAGTTTTAGTTTTAGTTTTTAGTTTTAGTTTTTAGTTTTTAGTTTTTAGTTTTTAGTTTTTAGTTTTTAGTTTTTAGTTTTTAGTTTTTAGTTTTTAGTTTTTAGTTTTTAGTTTTAGTTTTTAGTTTTTAGTTTTTAGTTTTTAGTTTTTAGTTTTTAGTTTTAGTTTTTAGTTTTTAGTTTTAGTTTTTAGTTTTTAGTTTTTAGTTTTAGTTTTTAGTTTTTAGTTTTTAGTTTTTAGTTTTTAGTTTTTAGTTTTTAGTTTTAGTTTTTAGTTTTTAGTTTTAGTTTTTAGTTTTTAGTTTTTAGTTTTAGTTTTAGTTTTTAGTTTTTAGTTTTTAGTTTTTAGTTTTTAGTTTTAGTTTTTAGTTTTAGTTTTTAGTTTTTAGTTTTTAGTTTTTAGTTTTTAGTTTTTAGTTTTTAGTTTTTAGTTTTTAGTTTTTAGTTTTTAGTTTTTAGTTTTTAGTTTTAGTTTTTAGTTTTTAGTTTTTAGTTTTTAGTTTTTAGTTTTTAGTTTTTAGTTTTTAGTTTTAGTTTTAGTTTTTAGTTTTTAGTTTTTAGTTTTTAGTTTTTAGTTTTTAGTTTTAGTTTTTAGTTTTTAGTTTTTAGTTTTTAGTTTTAGTTTTTAGTTTTTAGTTTTTAGTTTTTAGTTTTAGTTTTTAGTTTTTTTTAGTTTTTAGTTTTTAGTTTTTAGTTTTTAGTTTTTAGTTTTTAGTTTTTAGTTTTAGTTTTTAGTTTTTAGTTTTTAGTTTTTAGTTTTTAGTTTTTAGTTTTTAGTTTTTAGTTTTTAGTTTTTAGTTTTTAGTTTTTAGTTTTAGTTTTTAGTTTTAGTTTTTAGTTTTTAGTTTTTAGTTTTTAGTTTTTAGTTTTTAGTTTTTAGTTTTTAGTTTTTAGTTTTTAGTTTTTAGTTTTTAGTTTTTAGTTTTTAGTTTTTAGTTTTTAGTTTTTAGTTTTAGTTTTTAGTTTTTAGTTTTTAGTTTTTAGTTTTTAGTTTTAGTTTTTAGTTTTTAGTTTTAGTTTTTAGTTTTTAGTTTTTAGTTTTTAGTTTTTAGTTTTTAGTTTTTAGTTTTTAGTTTTTAGTTTTTAGTTTTTAGTTTTTAGTTTTTAGTTTTAGTTTTTAGTTTTTAGTTTTAGTTTTTAGTTTTAGTTTTTAGTTTTTAGTTTTAGTTTTTAGTTTTTAGTTTTTAGTTTTTAGTTTTAGTTTTTAGTTTTTAGTTTTTAGTTTTTAGTTTTAGTTTTTAGTTTTTAGTTTTTAGTTTTTAGTTTTTAGTTTTTAGTTTTTAGTTTTTAGTTTTAGTTTTTAGTTTTTAGTTTTTAGTTTTAGTTTTTAGTTTTAGTTTTTAGTTTTTAGTTTTTAGTTTTTAGTTTTTAGTTTTTAGTTTTAGTTTTTAGTTTTAGTTTTTAGTTTTTAGTTTTTAGTTTTAGTTTTTAGTTTTTAGTTTTTAGTTTTTAGTTTTTAGTTTTTAGTTTTTAGTTTTTAGTTTTTAGTTTTTAGTTTTTAGTTTTTAGTTTTTAGTTTTTAGTTTTTAGTTTTTAGTTTTTAGTTTTTAGTTTTTAGTTTTTAGTTTTTAGTTTTTAGTTTTTAGTTTTTAGTTTTAGTTTTTAGTTTTTAGTTTTTAGTTTTTAGTTTTTAGTTTTTAGTTTTTAGTTTTTAGTTTTTAGTTTTTAGTTTTTAGTTTTTAGTTTTTAGTTTTTAGTTTTAGTTTTTAGTTTTTAGTTTTTAGTTTTTAGTTTTTAGTTTTTAGTTTTTAGTTTTTAGTTTTTAGTTTTTAGTTTTAGTTTTAGTTTTTAGTTTTTAGTTTTTAGTTTTTAGTTTTTAGTTTTAGTTTTTAGTTTTTAGTTTTAGTTTTTAGTTTTTAGTTTTTAGTTTTTAGTTTTTAGTTTTTAGTTTTTAGTTTTTAGTTTTTAGTTTTTAGTTTTTAGTTTTTAGTTTTTAGTTTTTAGTTTTTAGTTTTAGTTTTTAGTTTTTAGTTTTTAGTTTTTAGTTTTTAGTTTTAGTTTTTAGTTTTTAGTTTTTAGTTTTTAGTTTTTAGTTTTTAGTTTTTAGTTTTTAGTTTTTAGTTTTTAGTTTTTAGTTTTTAGTTTTTAGTTTTTAGTTTTTAGTTTTTAGTTTTTAGTTTTTAGTTTTTAGTTTTTAGTTTTTAGTTTTAATTAAAAAATTTTATAAATACAATTTCAATCGTAAATTTCTCACTACTCCTTTGCGAAAAGTTACCTACCACCCACAGCAAAAGTGCTCGTTTCCGCGACATCGTCGTTGCAACGGAATGTAAAGTGGGACTTTTTTTTGTTCCATTCCTGCAAGAGCTCATCAGACAGTATTTTCCGTTTTCCGGCAAGCTTGAGAAGCTGTTTGGCTTATTCGCGGCAGCGGTTAACTAGATTTTTCCATTTTTTTACTACTTTTGCCTTTAGGACATTGTCAAGGTGTAAAATGGAGTGACTACTTACAAGGATTATCTTGATCGAGCTTGAAGTTGGGGAAAAACATGATAAAACTTATTCAATTTTGATCGTCACAGTGTGATGTGTGCACCTCCTGCTAGGTAAATTTAGCTAAGCCACGTTCCCATAACCACCACCCGTCAATGCCCGCAGCTGATAGCAGTAATTACCCAGCATGGACAACCTAATTAAACGTTCATTCTACTTGGTAGACGTGCAATTGACCGACGTTCATGAATAAATATGGTCGACGCTTTACATGTAGTATGTGAACTTGGGGTGATTCTTTAAAAATTAAACTCACAAAGAATAAACGAAAAAATAATATTCCTAAGAACCACCCTAGCAAGCAAAATCGACAGCACACCGACCAGAAGAATATCGAAAAGTGCTTGGAAATGCACACAATCTGCTGTAAAATGGAGTGGTTGAACAAGAAAATTAACACGGCACTACACCACACGAGAAGTGAGAAGTCAATGATACTCAGCTTGAAATTGCATAACTTCAAGTAGTGTGTGCTGCCCGGTGTGGTGCACGTGCAAAACACTCACATGCTGATAGCAGCACAATCGGAAGGACTCTTGAATTGACACCGGCTTGGCTGAACTTCAATGGGGAAGGAGGGGGGAGCATTATCTATCGATGTTATCGATGTTTGACACTGTGTCTGAGCAGCATGCACAGTACACGTTCTCTTGACCAGTTTGCTCTATATTTGCACTTGAATGGGCTAGTTTATGTGTCTGATGGAAGTGATTTGTTTGGCATGTTTTTTTTTTCTAAAATATAGGTTAGTGATGATTTAATGCATTCACTTCAAACTTTAAGCATCAACATTGCACATACAATGTTCTTCTTGTAACAAGAGATAAACACTCTTAATTGCTTGTTTAAGACCTCTTAAGCTTGAAAAAAAAAATAAAAAAAATAGAATATACCTAAAGTATGACATTACAAAAAGCATTGCAATTATTAACACAGCGAAAAAAAGTGTAAATTTGGAAGGTGTAATTTAAGTAGGTTGAATATTTCCTCTTTTATGATGAAATTTTACCTTTATTTAGACTGAAACTGCGACATTACACCAGAATAGTGGTAAAATTACACATTTTCAGAGGTAAAATTACACATCTTTTCTGACATTAAAGATGTACCCCTTTCCAGATGTAATATTACCATGTTTTTTGTCTGTGAAATTAAGTAGATTGACACAATTATATCGACATACGAGCCCGTCACCGTAAAGTCTAAACTCTCATATTGTATGAAGAAAGATCATTGACCACTGTTTTGCTGCGGTTTCATTATGGTTAAATATAATTCTGTTGCATCCACAATTGACCACTTTGCAGCTTGAAATACTTACCATCAACCAAATGGAAGTAACGGGAATTTACTTGATTGACCAGAATGCGATTACTCATTCCGATGATTCAATTTCCATCAGCAGTTGTTCTTTATCATATGATTAATTTTCGGTGTTGATTTTGCAACTTTTTTCCAAATAAATTTAATACATTTTTCATAATGTAGGGGAAATTCTCGTATGCTTGGCAGGTTAAGCACTCGATCTCAACTCTATCTAATTTGCTCACTTTCACTATTTAAACAACTAATTTTGCAAAACTTTCGATAGAAACTTGCTTGCTCACTTCTTGTTGAGCTATTTATCACTCGATTTCAGTTGAAAACGATTTTAATGAGCCAAAATGCTGATATGGCAACATTAGAGGCACGATGGAATTAGATGCTATTCCCCTAGTTAGGTCCAAGAATTCCTTAACATAACCGCACAAATTTCAAAAGCGCCCGAAATTTCTATGAAAGAGCAATTCCAGCCCAAAACAGGAATTTTTTAGGTACTTTTTTCTCGACCCTCTCCGATTTCAATGAAACTTTGTAGACATGTTATCCTAGGCATATATAAGCAATTTTTGTGTATATGGAGCAAGTAACACTAGATAATGACATTTGAGAAGGGCGTACGTGTTTTCAATATTTTTGTATTTCTTAATATAAATATTAAAATCGAAGCCGTTGCATCGTATCAAAAAGTGGTCAAAGACAAACTTGTAGGAAATTTGACGGGCTTTCCGAAAAAAATACACTGAAAGAAAAAAAACACTCCACTTTTATGAGATTTTTGGATTTTTAAGTTTAAAAGTAAAATTTAAAGGTGAGCCCACGATTTTTTTTCGCTCAATTTTTTTGTGAAAATAGCCTAAGATGTTACAAAAAGACTCACGAAAAATGCAGGATGGAGGATGGAAAATACAAAAATCTTTTACTGAAACTGTTTTTTTTTTTTTTTGAAAAGTGCTCTAAACGTCAAAATTTTTAAAAGCCGAATACGGGAATCGATTCTCCAGACAATTTTACATAAAAGTCTCCATATTAACCATTGTCCTAAGTCCAATCCTTGTGAAGTCACAGCGGTTTTAAAAATAAAAATGTTGAAAAATAGGTTTTTTGATGGTTTTTGGCAATTTCTATAAGACGGACTTGATTTTTCAGTATTGAAAATATTTTTACCGAAAAGCTCGTCCAATTTCCCATAAGTTTGTCTTTGACCACATTTCAATTGGATGCATGGGCTTACAGGTATAAGCTAATTACATTGCTCATAACTGAAAACATAACATTTTTTTAGTGTAGTAAAATAACCTGGATAATAAATAAGCTTATATCTGTAAGCCCATACATCCAATTGAAATGTGGTCAAAGACAAACTTATGGTAAATTGGACGAACTTTTCGGTAAAAATATTTTCGAAACTGAAAAATCAAGTCCGTCATATAGAAATTGCCAAAAACCATCAATATGGAGACTTTTATGTAAAATTGTCTGAAGAATCGATTCCCGTATTCGGCTTTTGAAAATTTTGACGTTTAGAGCACTTTTCAAAAAACAGTATCAGTAAATAATTTTTGTATTTTTTTAGGTGAGTTGCTCCATCCTGCATTTTTCGTGAGTCTTTTTGTAACATCTTATGCTATTTTCACAAAAATTTTGAACGAAAAAAAATCGTGGGCTGGCCTTCAAATTTCACTTTTAAACTTAAAAAATCATAAAATCTCATAAAAGTGGAGTGTTTTTTTTCTTTCCGTGTATTTTTTTCGGAAAGCCCGTCAAATTTCCTACAAGTTTGTCTTTAACCACTTTTTGATACGATGCAACGGCTTCGAGATACAGCAGTATTTAAATTACGAAATACAAAAATATTGAAAACACGTACGCCCTTCTCAAATGTCATTATCGAGTATTACTGGCTCCATATACACAAAAATGGTTTATATATGCCTAGGATAACATGTCTACAAAGTTTCATTGAAATCGAAGAAGGTTGGGTACAACCGATACCATTTTTGACATGGAATTGCTCGAAACCTGTTTGTAAAAGTATTTTTGAACTTCTTTTTTCATGCTTTTTTATAATTATTAATGTCTTGTTTTTTTTCAAGATCAAGAATGTTGAAAAATTTGGTTGAATTTCGTAACTAGGGCGTCAAATTTCCCGGGTTTTGGATTTCCCGGCAAAAGGGAATAATATTTTCTAAATCCTGGGAATTCCCGGAATCCTGGGAAATCTTTTAAAATAAATCCAATGAACATGTTTCTTACTAATAAATTTCTTAAACTTTTTTTTATTAATCAAGAAACGAAATAAAACAAATAATACCAACCAGTGTAACACTTTAGATAAGTTCAATAAATTGTAATCAATTATAAATTATATAAAACATATTTTACAAATCATCTTTAAATCACTACCGCCAACTGGGAAAAAACGGAACAGTTTGAAAACATACAAGAGGTTTTAGAGTAACACATTTTGAAATCGATGTACTAACTGTTTTGTTCTGTTCCTGTTAACCAAAATAAATTTGAAAAAAAAAATAACTGAAACATTATGCAAAAAATTACGCCTTGCCGCTTCTTTTGTCCTGATGTGTTCCAGATGCCGGAGTTTGAAAAATATAATAATAATAAATAATTGATGATGCCGGTGTTTGATGAAACATAAAATATAATATTTATTATATTTAAAGCGCTAGGCATTTTGCGGATCTGTACATTAAAATTTTAACAATTCACCCTAAAGAGCCAAATTAATGCTGATATATGCCGAAATAAAATTTTTCATGCTGAGCAATTCTCTACGAAATTGGTCTTTTTTCTTATATTTTAATTTTTGTATTTTTCAATCCGACTGAAACTTTTTTGGTGCCTTCGGTATGCCCAACTTTTTGTCACTAAAACTTGATTTGCAAAAAAACACTATTTTTAATTTTTTTATTTTTTGATATGTTTTAGAGGACATTAAATGCCAACTTTTCAGAAATTTTCAGGTTGTGCAAAAAATCTTTGAGCGAGTTATGAATATTTGAATCAATACTGAGTTTTTCAAAAAATCGAAAAATTGGTCGCAAAAATTTTTCAACTTCATTTTTCGATGTAAAATCAAATTTGCAATCAAAAAGCACTTTAGTAAAATTTTGATAAAATGCACCGTTTTCAAGTAAAATCCATTTTGAGGTCGCAGTTTTTTATTTTTTAAAATTAGTGCACATGTTTGCCCACTTTAAAAAAAAACAATTTTGAAAAGTTGAGAAAATTCTCTATATTTTGCATTTCGTCGCCATCGTGCTAACTTGTCGTACGTGCATTTTGGGCCAAATTGAGTTAAGAACGCCATTTTGTGCAGCTCACAATGCCTCATCTTTTGACCTTCACAGATCCCCGAAATTCGATTTCAATCCTGAGATATTCAATGAAAACCAAAAAAGCTCCGAAAATTTTTGTCACTCTACATATAAAAGAAGTTTCAATCCTGTCGTGCTATCTTGTCACTCCATGAAAATTGATGTAAGTGCGACAAAAGGCCAAAGGGATTTCAGGCCAGGAAAGTCAGGATGCGTTTGTCGCACGTACAAGCTAGACTACCGTAAACATTTGTAATTATAACTCGGGACTCCAGCAACCAACTTCAACCAAACTTCGGGACAATGCACAGAATGGTCAGCCAAACAAAACGTGTTTGTTATTGTTTACATTGCGTGCTTTCGTTTTTGTTTATTCAAGGTCAAATATTAAAACGCGTTTTTCTCGGAACGTCAAAATGGCGGGTGCGACATGATAGCACGACGACGTCGATTTATGAACTTTGTTGATACGACCCTTAGTTGCTGAGATATTGCCATGCAAAGGTTTAAAAACAGGAAAATTGATGTTTTCTTAGTCCCACCCAAAAACACACCATTTTCCAATGTCGATATCTCAGCAACTAATGGTCCGATTTTCAATGTTAAAATATGAAACAGTCGTGAAATTTTCCGATCTTTCCGAAAAAAATATTTTCAAAATTTTTAAACCAAGAATAACATTTTAGAAGGGTGTAATATTGATTTTTTTTAAGTGTTCGTCTTGGCTTAAAAATTTCGAAAATATTTTTTTCGAAAAGATCGGATTTTGATTTTACATCGAAAAATGAAGTTGTAAAATTTTTGCGACCAATTTTTCGATTTTTTAAAAAAATCTGTATTGATTCAAAAATTCATAACTCGCTCAAAAATTTTTTGCACAGCCTGGAAATTTCTGAAAAGTTGGCATTTGATGTCCTCTAAAACATATCAAAAAAATAAAAAATAGTGTTTTTTGCAAATCAAGTTTTAGTGAAAAAGAGTTAAATAAAAAAAATCACCAATTTTTTTACCGTGCATCATTTTTTTTCAGTGTAGTCCATATCCATACCTACAACTTTGCCGAAGACACCAAATCGATCAAAAAATTCCTTCAAAAGATACAGATTTTTGAATTTTCATACATCATTTTTGTATGGCCAGCTGCCAAATTTGTATGGAAAATTATATGGACAAACTAATGATGCAAAATGGCTTCTTTGGGCATACCGAAGGCACCAAAAAAGTTTCAGTCGGATTAAAAAATACAAAAAAAATCGAATGACCGAAATCTGAGAGAATTGCTCTGCTTTAAAATTCTTATCAATTACTAATTCTTAAATTGTTCATATTTTTCCACTAGCAACAAACGCCTGGAATGGGGAAAAAAACACGAAACAAATACAAATTATGCTCGTTTTCAAAGCAAAATAATTTTAACGATGACCTGTACATGTTAGGGTACCAAAATTTTCGTAATTGAAATACGCAATTTTTGGTACCCTAACACATGTAAAGATCATCGCTGAAATTTTGAAGTTATCGTAATTTTAGTAAAAAAGTAGATTTTTCCCGTTTTCGTAATTTTCCCATTTTTGCGCATGGCGCGTCGAAAACCCCAGTTTTTATTTTCAAAAAATCGTATCTCAGAGTATTGAAAACATAATTTAACCATATTTTGATATGTTAAGTAAAATTTTCCGAGGAATCTGATAAAAAAAAATTTCAGACATAGGCTCTTTGGTCCCGAGACCTTCAAAACTCAAATTTTCATACGACCTTTTCAAATGTTAAGCTAGATTTTTAGAACTTCTTACTATTTTCCCAAAATAGCCAAACCTTTCTTTTGCGCCTAAGACAGCTAAAATCGGATGAAATGCGCGAAGATATGGTTTTTTGAAAAAAAGTGGTTTTTACGAAAATCGACGAAAATTGTCATTTTTTGGACCACCCTAACACGGCGTAGGTCACCTTAGTGGCCAAACAAAAAATACTAGTCTAATTATTTCGGCCAAGGAACCCCCAGAAAAATTTTGAGCCCGATCGGAGAACTTTTTTTTGAATCATGCTGTTTTCGTGGGGAATTGCTGTTTTAGAAAAATAACATGATTTGAATAAAGTAAGAAGGTTCTCCAACATAAATTTGACACATTACACCACTCGGAACGTGATACGTTGCGAAAAAAAAGTGCGAAGGTCATAAATTATTCATAATGAAATTAATTTCCATACGACTTACACCGATCAGTTATCACATTTTCAGCAAATCTGAACATGATGCCCATCATTACTCACACCGTTTTCCATTAGCATATTGTTGCAATCGTGTTCGTTTGACGCAATCAAATTTAGTCAATACATCTCAATTAATTTTTAATATTTTTATTATCACATCATTTGGCAAACGTTTTCTCTATTTTTTTTGCAGATAATAAAGTTTCATTGAAAAACTTATTTCAAATGAACTATTTAAATTGCTGAACAGAGCATAACATCGTCAACCCATTGTTGTAATGCAGGTTTAGCATTGTGAAAATCGTACTCTCTCTCTCTCTCTGTCTAAGCCGCCTATCATCCATGATCGTTATCAGGTCATGGAAATGAGCTCGGACAGAAATTTCAACGCGATGGCCGCTGATTCGATATGATTCGTTAATGGGCGCTGTTTGAATGCAGCGATAATTTGCCCACCCTTTATAGTTGAGCTTGTGTACTATGTCCACGTGTTTGGGAACGTTTTGTAACAGATGTCTCAAAAAACGAAATTAGTAAGTAAAATCCACTGCAAGAATAGTTTCCAAAACGTCATCCATTTTGATTGAAAATGACGGTGCATCACCTTTGAGCACCCCCACTCTGAATATTCAATTAAGTGGCATAAATGAATTTATCTCCCCACCCCCAATCACCTTTCGTCTAACCCCGACCAGAGGGTGCTGCAAAACAAAGTTGAAATTAAATTGAACTCTGGTGACTTTCCGTCAATTGGATGCGATCGTCCCATGATTTTTATTTTTTGCTCTTCACTACTTTGTGTACCACGTTTTGCGGTGTATTTTTTTTTTTGCGCGACTCTTTCAAGAGGGTAAATCACCTTTCCCCCGATTTCAGAACTCCCAAGAATTCCGCGAAGCGCAATAAATGTTCGCCAAAGGTGATCGATGAAGATGATGATACACAGGTGGGCACCCCCTCGGAAGCCAGAAAGCTCGTAAATTTGAACTGGGAAACTGTCATAAATCAATGACGGTGGGAGTCGTCGTGTGCAAACTTTGCCCCATATCTGTCGGAACAGGAGCTATTGTGTAACGTGCCGCAACATATGAAAATTTCATTCTCTAACAAATAATTGAGTTGCTCACGGAAGCTTTCGTAGTGCACAGGCTTGAAGCGGGTGTGAAAATGACAAACTGCCTCGCGACGTAAATCGATTACATGATCGTTACTATTAACCTTCATTTAACGAGTGGTGTAACATTGTACCGAACAATGCTGGGAACGATCTCGTATCGGTTGTTAACATCAAGATCCCGAACATGCGCTGATTCTAGAGATTTTTGCAGCTGATTATAGCTATAGTTTAATAAAGTTCCTTGAGAAACTCTGAATTTTTTACCAGTCCACAAATTAACCAATGTGAAAAGATGATACCTACCTCAAGCTTTACAACAAAATTTAAAGTCAATTGTTAAGTAATTGACAAATTACCTCATACTTGATATTTATCGTTTCACGTAGTACTCACAGTAGTATTTTGCCGGCTTCTGGACTGGCGACAAGTCGTGGTATTCAACCGCAAATATTACTTCTTCACGTTTGTTAGTTGTCTTAACACACCTCCACTGGGTGCAGCTAACTGGAAATCGTTATTATTTGGTATCAATTTTCAAAACAATCGTACGTATTATAGCAACTAGAATGATGCAGGTTTTTTTACCGTTTGTGTTTGATTATAACAAAATAAACATCCAATAACCAATGAGCAAGGAAAACAGCGCAATTACATTGTGAAAAAAAGGATATTTAATATCACACACAAAATGACAAGTTTTTCTAAACAAAAAACGGGATTCAAATCCAGTTCATACGGAGAAAACTTCACTTTAGCCCACACGGCTATTATGCCGTTGAAGCGTTGGACGATATTTGCCAATAGAAATTTATTATTTGTGATACACAAAAATTGATATAACATCCATGCCTTTTAGCACAGCTGATTTAATATAATTCCAAAAGAAAAATGACTCTTATTCTAAAAAAGTTCAAGAATCTACTATTTTCTTTTCATAATTTTAAAAAAGTGTCACAATGATCAAAAAAATTAGAGAGCAGAGATTTAAAAAATGCATGGGATTTACTTGCATTGTCGCGGGATCGTAAACATTTTATTTTTTTGTCAATTTTACTATGGAAATGAAACGCACAGGAATTGTATTTGTCATTTTTTTAAATCAATATCTTGTAAAAAAGGATTGATCGGAGAGATATTCTTGTTTACTTTGTAGTTCTACCTAGTTCCAGTTTCTTTTTTCCTAAAATTTTATATCAACAAAAAATAAGGATAAGGTTTTTACCAGCCGTAAGGTGAAATTCCTAAACATCAGAAAAATGGCGGATTTGGCAGATTGGTTTGATATCACTAAGCACATCTTTATGTGGTAAAAACTTTCCGAAACACGGGTTTTGACTAAAGCGTCCAATTTCCCGTCCCGGGAATTCCCGGGATTTCCCGGAAAAAAAATATTTCCCGTTTCCCGGGAAATTTGTAAATTTCCCGGGAATTCCCGAAATACAAGCGAAAGTATACATTTTCCTACCTTTTTGGCACCAATGTTTTGAAATAATACAAAAAGTAATACTAATTAGCTAACCTGACTTGATTTTATTCATTTCAATCTACTGTTCATTTTGAAATAATCAGCTTGTCTGTGAATTTCATGTCAAAGTTTAATTCAGACAATATTTATTTTTGAAGCATTCACAAATAGGAATATTATTTGCTTACATGATGGGCAACAAAAATTACGCTATTATGGGATGAATATTATTTTTTTATTTTCGACAACCTTTCTTAACGAAATTTTTTGCTGAATCAATAAATTTTGAAAATAAGATATTCACCTCTTCCGAATTGATAAAATAAAAAATTTCAAAAAGAGTTGTTTGAAATTACAAATTTATGAAGCACGTGAGCTACCGAGGCCGTAAGAGTATTAAATATAAATAAAATATCGTTTATTTTCAACCACTTTTACTCTATGAAAAATTATTTTATTCACCTAAAGGAAAAATATATCTCAAAATCTGCAACATTGGATTTTCTGCAGAAAATGTCATATTTTATAACATTTTTTGCAGCAAGCCCGTAGATCATTTTTGCCCGCGTGTAAAAATTTCAGCGATCTGCAGTTCTCACCAACACATATAAAGCTGGCCCGTCCCCGAGCAACACTCCAAAGAGAAGCATATGTTGGTGCTCTTTCACTCACTTTCCATCAAGCGTCCATGGCGCGGTGGTAGCGTGTCGGATCAATAACCAAGAAGTTGTTGGATCAATCCTCGTTCTGCTAAATGTGAAATACAACCAAAAAGCCGTCGGTAATGTCGATAATTGTCGGTAACGGGCAAAAATGTCATACTCCTATATCGCAAAAAATGCATGAGGACAGATTTCATGCAGATTCTGATATACTTTCATGCCACCATGCATCACAATCATGCGACTGCCAGTTGGGTGTTCTATTTAATTTATTAGGCCATATAACCAACTGGATATAAGGTTAGATTTTTTAAAGTTTAATTCTTAACGAAAATAAAAACATTTTCCGGTTCTAAACTTAACATCTAAATTTCACCAAAAATTAAAAAAAAGAGCCCAAATAAGCTTGAAATGAATTTGAACGAAGAGAATTTAAAATAGTTTTCAGTATATGTTATCATTTTTGCATTGAAATTTTGACGTTTTTTGGAAAAAAAAATCGCTGCCTTATTTAAAAAAAAAAACAATTTTTGAAGCAAGGGAGGGGGAATTGGATAATATTAGCAACGCCTATTTTCTTGGAATAATTTCTTTGAAAAAAAATTATCTGTTCTTATACATTCAGTGAATGTATACAATAACAGTTAAATTTGATCTTTTCATACTACTTTAAAAAATTTATGAAAAGAATTCAAATCAAATCAAAAAACTTTGTTGAAAAGCAAAAAATTTAAACTTGAAGCAAATTCATAATAATTGCGTGAATTACAAATTGTTGTTTATGTTGACTAAAATCAGTTTTAAATCTTGTATTTACCTGAAAATTAGATCTTTATAATAAGGCCAGTTTGTTGTTCCTGTTTATTATTAAATCACAAATTCAGTACTGAATGGGATCCTAAAATAAAGCTTAAATAGTTGATTTCATTGTCCACAACGGTATAGATTATTTTTGAAACATTTATGCAATCAGGGGCAGCGCAAAGGATCTAAAACATATTTTTTTGCAATTCCGTCGTGAAACTACTTACTTTTCCTGTCATTCTTGAACGACGAAATAGCCTACTTTTCTGTACCAAAAATAACAGAATCGAATAGCAACACTTTTCAAAATAAATGCTGAAAAGTTCTACTTTTCAGCACTAAAATGGGTGCTGAAAAGTTGAACTTTTCAGCAATTGTTTCGAAAAGTAACACTTTTCAACATTTTTTTGATTTGAACGATTTACTGACAAAAATATGAAATTTTGACTTAAAATTTCACTCAATGGTTGTTTTTCGGAATTGCAAAAAATGTTGTATGGAACTCGTTGCAAAACTTGATTTTTTCAGCACTCTTCGAATTTATCCAACTCGGTGAACCTCGTTGGATAAATGTACGACTCGTGCTGAAAAAATCCTCTTTTTGCAACTTGTTGCATAAACTACTATTTTGCAATTCCGTCGTGAAACTACTTACTTTTCCTGTCATTCTTGAACGACGAAATAGTCTACTTTTCTGTACCAAAAATAACAGAATCGAATAGCAACACTTTTCAAATTAAATGCTGAAAAGTTCTACTTTTCAGCACTAAAATGGGTGCTGAAAAGTTGAACTTTTCAGCACTTGTTTCGAAAAGTAACACTTTTCAACATTTTATTGATTTAAACGATTTATTGACAAAATACATGAAAATTCGACTTAAAATTTCACTCAATGGGTGTTTTTCGAAATTGCAAAAAATGTTGTATGGAACTCGTTGCAAAACTTGATTTTTTCAGCACTCGTCGTATTTATCCAACTAGGTAAACCTCGTTGGATAAATGTACGACTCGTGCTGAAAAAATCCTCTTTTTGCAACTTGTTGCATAAACTACTATTTAATGCAGCTTAGCGCTCCTTCTTGACAGCTCGTTCAAGGGGCTCATAGTTGATCCATCGAAAAATGTTGTCTTTACACATATTTTTTTCTGTATTAAGATGACAAAGTGATCATAAATGAATATTCATCGTGCTAAACGGTTAAATTGTAATACAAATTTAAACATGCTTTAGGACCTTATTCAAAGCACATTTCAGGAGTTTTTTTTTCGAAAAGATCCAATAGACTAAATTTACAGTTTTTGCTTTTTGGGTTTTTTTTAAACCGCCTTGTGTCAGGGGTATTAAAAACACCCAAAAAGCAAAAACTGAAAATTTGGTTTTTTGGACCTTTTCAAAAATAAACTCCAGTTTCAAAACTTTGCAATATATTGAACAATATTCAAACAAACTTGCACATCCCCAGCCTGTTCCCAAATCACCTCTAAGTAATTACTCTCGCTGCGTCCTACCTAATTTGATCGCTGGCTGCGTATAAAATGTTCAACAATTTCTCTCTCGAGTTGAACTGCTCTCCTAGTCTCACTGATTCTGACTTCTCTCCCACAATTCGCGCAATCGCGCAAAAAAAAACATTCCATTGAAACATCATGCACCCACTACAACTACGAACTTATTTTTTATGGGAGATTCGCCTATTTTCAAAAATTTGTTATTTTCATTTCGAAATACTGACCATCGGAAGCAATGTTTTTTTATAATTTATAATGTTTGATGTAAAAAACTTTATGTTTAATTTAAATTAATTTTTTTTGATGAATTTTCCCCTAAATTTTAAAAACAACGCTCATTCAAGTATATTGGTACAATCCACGCCACAGCTGACTTCTCTCAATCTCTCGTTATAAGGTCCACTCTCTGCACTCTCCCACACGGGCCCGCGAGCAGCATTATTATTTAGCTATGTTTTAGCCGGCATCGCCGATCGCGATCGACTCAGACGGTCTTTCGGCGTCGGCGTCATTCGTTCGTTGTTTGAGTCGTTTGCGCGAAGAAGACGCGCGATCGAGTACTTTGAGCTTAAGGTGCAAGTTCTACGTTGTAACGGCACCTTGATAGAGAGTGAAAAAAAAGGAAACCCGAAAACAGATGCAAAAGTGTGTTGTTGTTTTTTGAGAAATTGTAGTGACCGTGCTCGAGGATCCTCACTTCCGGAAGTCGAGGTAATTGATCGCCGTGGTCGTTGCTCTACAACGATTTGCGGGACCCGCTGCCGATCCAGCGGAACTGTTCTCGCAAGAATTCAAAGCTGCACTGGGCTGCTGGTTGTCTATCTGGTCAAAGTCGGTGTCTCGAGGACAACGTGTTCTCGCGATCACTTGATCAACGATCGAAATAGAAAATCCAGGTGCAATTGCCTCGGCGTCAAGTGTGTGTGTGCGGTAGTGGCCTCAGTAGTGCCAAGATATCACATTCGCCGAGATTAGTGCTAAACCGCAGCTAGAAGAGGCGAAACGGTAACAAAGAAAGTGAGCATCGCCCGTCTGAACTACGGTGGTTGTATTGATGCCAAAATAAAGTGCCGTGAAGAGTGTAGTGTGTCTACACTAGCGTGGCTCACGGATATATGAAAAAGACAAAAGTGTTCAATTCCAAACGCCTCGACCGGATTTTTGTAGCAATATGGCCCCAGAACATAGCCTGAAACTTTGAGCGCATTTGGTTAAGGTTTAGTACTTCCACCATTGACCTGAAGTTAGTATGGAACTTTTAAAGATTTACTATGGGAAATTTTCACTTTTAACCTCTTCTTAGATAAAGTTTCCCAAACCCAATCAAATTTTCTTATTCTCAAGTTTCTTATAGGTTTGATCTGGGAACAACTTTGTAGAACATCGCAAAGCGCTAGGAATTGATCCTGAAAAGATACAGGATATTTTTTGGAGCTAGGAATTTTTTTTTAACGTGCTCTAAAAATTTGCCTGTATCTTTCCGGGATTAATTCCTAGCGCTTTGTGATGTTCTACAAAGTTGTTCCCCGGATCGAAACCTATAAGAAACCACTACTTTGAGAAAAATTCATAGGGCATAGGAAAATATACTCGAAGAAGAGTTAAAAAGTTGAAAATAAATAAATTAAATTTATTGAAATTTCTTTATAACTTCAGGTCAATGGTGGAAGTTCTAAACCTTAACCAAATGCGCTCAAAATTTCATGCTATGTTTTGGGGCCATATTGCTACAAAATTCCGGTTGAGGCGTTCGAAATTGAACACTTTTGTCTTTTTCATATATCCGTGAGCCACGCTAGTCTACACGCCGGTCAGCAGGTCGTCGGAACCTGGCTTCCCGCAGTAGTGATTCGGCGGTATTGTGCTATGAGCAGTGTCGCAATACGTCCCCGCAGGAACAAGTCTCGCAATCCACGCCAACGGCAACAGCAACAACAAACCCGCCAAAACGCCCACCCCGAAGACGATCGTCGAGCGGAACCCAGTCCGCTCAGGCCACCAGCAGCAAGACGACGGCACACGCCAAGATCAACCAAGCCATGCTGGACACCAGCGCCAACGGCCAAGGCGGCAGGAAAAAGAGGTGAGATTCAGGTTGGTTTTGGATCTGCTCCGGTTCGGACCGGTTCGTGCGAGATGCGGCTCTTGAAATGGGGACTTCCAGCAGGTCAGATCATCGGGGGGAGACAAGTGAGCGCAGTATTTAAGATAAATTTTATTGGAGATACTTGCTCGTGGGTCTTTTTGACTACAACGTAACGAGTCTCGAGTTACAGGCTGTTTTGGGGGCCGGAGATCACCGGATTTTTTCGAGGTTTTCTCACCTCAAACTGGTTAAGGTTCAAGTGTTTCAAGTGAAAAAGAAGTGAATTTGCCATCAGACGATAAGGTGTGGGTGTGAGTCAACAATAATAAGAAGTGCCGAGAGATAAGGATTTGGGTTTACAACTGTGTTGAGCATTGCAATTAATAAATAAAGACCTCATTTATTCATAAGACTTAACAAAGCAATTTAAAATTTTTAATTATTTAAATATTGAATTTTAAAATATATTAGGAATTTGGTGATTGTTCTTGTTTTACAAACAAGTTACTATTATATTATATTATATACGATCCACGATACTTTCATCAGTGATGATTTTGGATAATTCCATAGGGCCGTTCGAAATGATTCTCTAAGTAGTTGACTTTTTTTTTTGCCCAAAAAAAACATTTTTCTATATTTTATAAAAATCAAATTAAAGAAAAAAAATTACTTTGGTTATTGGGCCTATTTTAAACGTTAAAAATATTTGCATCAGCCTCAACTGAACCTTTGTTTGTCCCAAAAAACGTGATTTTGTAGAGACCTTCGGGCTCACCCAGATTTCGTTCGGGTTTTGCCTCAGGAACATTTTACAATGTACAATACAGCGAAAAATCCCCCCCCCTAGTTTAAGGCGTCATCCACAAAGTACGTCACGCTCTAAGGGGGGGAGGGGGGTTGTCGCAAGTGTGACAAAGTGTGACAAGGGGGAGAGGGGGATACGTGAGACTGTGACGTCACGCTAGACTATTTCGTATTATGTGATAAACTTAACTCATAAATCAAACACGATTCAAGGCTTTAAGAAACAGAGTTTTTGATAAAAGATTTAATGTCTAAATCATCAGATTTAAAAAGAAACTGTCACTATAAACTTTAAAAAATTCACAATCAGATTCCGAGTTTTAAAATACAATAGTAATACTTTTTTATAAATCTTACTAAAACTGCACAAAAACAAGATGGTGTGGGGGAGGGGGTCCAGCAAAACGTGACGTACTTTTCGAGGGGGACAGAGTCAGCGTGACAAAGTGTGACATAGGTGGAAGGGGGGCTAATTTTGGCCGGGGCAAATAAAAAATATAAATATTGAAATAACAAGCCATATTTTTAGCATTTGCTTGGAAAAAGTGTTTTGAAATGCATTTTACACTATCGTTTTTTCAAAAAAATGAAAGATTTGACGAAAACAAAAATTCTAACAAAAAAAAACTTTAACATCGAAAATTTTCAAAAAATCATCAGATTTCAATCAACTCAAACATGCTAGAAGTGATTCTTAGCGCAGGGAATCGCATTTTTAATTGATTTCACCTGGTTTTTTGAAAAATATTTTTTTTTGCCCCCTGATTTTTCGGGCCAATTTTGAAGGGGAGGGAAACAAAAACTTTAAATAGAATTTGTACCAGCCTAATGAAAATTAGATAGTTGCTGAGATATTGGCAATAGAAAATGGGCAAATATTTGAAAGAGACTTTGAAAAAAAAATTATGGGAAACTTAATGTAAATTAATTTTTACCTTGAAAACTACAGTCATAATTAAATTTCCATTTGTTAAGTGTTTTCTCCAAAAAATCAAGCGACAAATTATTTCAGCCGTACTTCTCAATTGCTCAAAAGTTGCGGGGTTTTGTCCCCTTAAACATATCAAACAATTTCAAAAAATAAAAAATGAGAATTGTGGTAAATTGTTCGGAGCATTGTATGCAAACTTGTGAACGAATTTATTAGTAATGATGATGATTGAATGATTTAATGTATTTTATGCCTTTAATCATGAATTTTTATTCACGAGTTATATTTTTTATCGTAATCATTAATTTTTCTTCATAAAATCATGAATATTTTTGAAAGTAGTGCGTCCATCCCGGGAATTCCCGGGACAAGAATCCCGGGGTTTTTTCCTAAACCGGGAATTCCCGAATCCCGGAATTTTTGATATTTTGTCCCGGGAATCCCCGAAATTGAAAAAAAAACATTTTTTGGCCTGGATACTCAGATTTGGTTGTGGAAATAGATGAACAGTTGAATACTTAGTAATCGACAACAATGTTAAAGCATTAGCAAATTTGTATTCGGTTTATTTATTTGGTTTATGGGAAAATAATTAAAATTTTAGTTTACGGATCCGCAAAATGCTTAGGGCTTTAAATATTTTTCATTAAATTTTATTTATTTTTTAAATATTTACGTTTTATGATGATTTTAAACTTGAAAAAAAAAACATATTTAATTATTTTTCATCAGACATCGGCATCTGGAGCAAATAAGGATAATAGTAACGAATTAAGACAGCATAATGTTCTGATATTTTTTTAATTATCAAAACAATTAGTACACCAATTTTAAAATTTATTGCTCTAAAATATCCTGTACCTATTAAGACTGCAGTCCAGATTTCTTCCAGTTGGCGGTAGTGACTTAAAGATTGTTTGCAAAATATGTTTTATATAAAACATGAAATTCTAAAATTTTCTAAAATTTTACATTGGATGGTTTCATTTTATTTGTTTTTATTTTTTGTTTTTTAACAGCTTCATAAAATTTGTTGTAGTCGTTTCATATAGAAATATAAAAAAAAGTATTAATAAGAATTTTAAGATTATTTATATGAAATATTCTGAATCGCATTGGATTAAAAATTATGATTCAATAAAAATCCAAAGCATAACAAAGAACAAAAATTAACAATTTTCAATATTTTTAAAACTTACTAAAAACTGCTGTTCTTGTTCAGATTGAAGTAAAGATTATCACTAATTTACAGTATTGAGCTTATTATATGATTGTAAGCTTGAAAAACATAACAAATTTAATGAAAACATAGATTTAATGACTGTTTAAAAAAACGGGATCCCGGGAATTCCAGGGATTTGAAAAATATTTTTCCCGTTTCCCGGGAAATTCAAAACCCGGGAAAATTGGACGCACTAGATGAATGTCATGAATATTGATTCACGATTCCTGGACAATTCATGCCCATTTTTTTAGTTCAAAAATTCGTAAAGTAAAAATCGCGATATTCACGTTTTCATGGTGCGATTTGCATGATTTCTGGAACATGCAATTTTTTCCGTGTACCGGGGAATCATTGGCTCAAAATTATTTCTTTGGTTAGGCCCCAACATAGCTTGAGCCAAATAAAAAACTACTAAAAAATGTATAAAATCGGTCGATTTAGAATTGCTCCCTTGCTGACGATACTCAACACGCAAAGGAAAAATACATCTCAAAATCTGCAACAGTGGATTTGCTGCAGAAAATGTCACATTTTATAACATTTTTTGCAGCAAGCCCGTAGACCAGGGGTGCTCAAAGTTATTGAATGCCGGGCCAAATTTGTAGCTCACAAGAGCTTGCGGGCCAAATGTAAAAATTGTTATTTGAGAAAAAATAAATAACTTTATTTCAATCCATAATAGCAAAAACTATAACTACCGGGTTTTCTTTTGTATTCATTTTTTTTTTTTTCGTCGTTGAAATATTAGTTAACAAATAATAAATTTTTGCTATTTTGTTCCAACAAGCTTCCAATTTCAATAATCAGCAAAGTAAAAAAAATGCAAAACATATTATTCGTGAGCCAAACATTCAATCAGGAAATACAGTATTTTTTGTAAGAATTTTAAATACTATGGCCTGGTCAAGGTCGAGAGGTGGTTGAACATTTTGTGGCTGAAAACAGTCACATTTTCACAAAGATAATGGAATTGGAAAAAAAATTAATTATTTGAATTCACTTGTATTTTCAACGATTCTTATTATATTTTAAAAATGGTAAAATAAACTTTGAAAAATAAAAATAATTCGTTACAAAAGATTTTTCATCAATTCTTCCTCCAATTTCAATAAAATTTCAATATTTTTTGTCTGTCTGAATCAGATGTTATGCACTCAGATTTGTCACCAAAGGAGAATGGGTAAATTTGTATGGGAGCTGGTCCAAGGATGTACACAAACGCGAGAAACTTTATTCGAATGATCTCGCCGAGACATGAAAAAAAGTCTTCTGGACGATTTCTCTAAACCCTGGGGTTCAAAAGATACAAGTTGGTGAAGTTTGAGTATTTTAGGGTTAAAACGTACAAAAAAATCGTATTTTTGCTATTGCTAAAATCACTCATAAAATTCTTATTTTATCATGGATTTCGATTATCTTGACTTCATTCGACGCGTATCAGCAAAAACTATTAGTTCTGATATGTTTTAGCATGATTGAAACATGACTTCTCTGGTCTTTATTTTAAGGCTCAGTCCTTTAAAAATGGTGCGTTCTGAGTTTTGAATTATTTTTTAATGGAATGCCTATATTTTTGATATCTTTACAGTTTTTTTTCAATTTAGTCAAATTTGCATTCTACTAAAACGCTTAACCAAACCACACCTGAACTAAACCTTATTTTTTAAAAATTACAAATTACTGTACAGATTGGTCAAAGGGCCATTTTACATGATCATTCGAAATGGGCCCGCGGGCCACAAAAAATCACCTCGCGGGCCACATTTGGCCCGCGGGCCATACTTTGGTCACCCCTGCCGTAGACCATTTTTGCCCGCGTGTATATATTTCAGCAATCTGCAGTTCTCACCAACACATATAAAGCTGGCCCGTCCCCGAGCAACAATCCAAAGAGAAGAATTTGTTGGTGCTCTTTCACTCACATTTTATCACGCGTCCATGGCGCAGTGGTAGCGTGTCGGATCAATAATCAACATGTTTGTGGTTCAATCCTCGTTCTGTTAAGGTTTTTTTTTGTAAAATACAACCAAAAAGCAGTCGGTAATGTCGATAATTGTCGGTAACGGGCAAAAATGTCATACCCCTATATCGCAAAAAATGCATGAGGACAGATTTCATAGGGACGCGGCGTTACATCGTGGTGCCAACTGGTTTTTTTTAGTGCAAGAGTGGAAAAGTGCTGAGTCATCGTCTAAAAATAGACGGCGTCCTATCTCGCCTAGCAAAATGAAGTCGATAAAGTAGTCGGTTTCGATGAGAAAAAGTGGAAAATGTGGTCTAAAAATAGAGACGCCATCCCCCTATGCAGATTCTGATATACTTTCATGCTGCCATGCATCACAATCATGCGACTGCCAGTTGGGTGAAGTATTTGTACAAAATCCCTCAACTTTTACAAAATATAGAATATCGCATTTTTGGAGAAAAAAAAATCAAACTGCCTTCGCATTTTAATATGAAATATCAGAAAAATAATTAAAAAGTGATTCTTTTCAAAATTTCAGTTCTACAAATTTATAAGTACTTTGATAGTCTAGGCGTATTAAATTTCAATGAGTATTTAAGGAATCATCAAAAATTGCTTAAGACATCGTTACTGCCAAAAGTTTATTAAAAATCTACGAGTTCATTGAATGTAAAATATTTGACATGTTTCATTTATAATCTCTTAGAAAATTATCAAACCAACTTGAAAAATACGTGCTGCAAAATAGTTTTTAATCGCTTCTCAGACGTTTACTTCAACCTTAACATTTTTTTCTTTCTCCTATTGTTTAAAGAAAATGTTGCGGAAAAAGAGAAAAAAATATTGTATTTTTCAACTTCCACTAAACTTCAAGAGCCTATACAAGTTTTGTTAAAAAAAAATCATTCTGCAACTCCTGTTTTGCTAAATTGACAATTGTAGCATCAAATTTGTTATTCTTTTCCAATAATTTTCGGATTGTATATTCCAAACTCCGGAAGCGCTTTAAAAATAATGTTACAAAGATGCTTGTTGATTGATTCGATACTGCAAGAAGCCAGACACATTCTGATAGCAATCTTTTGCAGCCAACAATTTTTCCAAATTTGGCGCCGAGATAAAGCTTCCCCCGAAATCAACCGATCATCAAACCATGCATTAAAAAGCACCTCAATATCTACACCGGCTCCGAGCTGTCAATTCAACATCAATTACAGTGTTCTCGCCTTATACGCGTGAAGCGCGCACATGCGCGAGTGAGTTCTGGGACTAATTGCTGATTGATCTGAACCTTGACCACCGGCCGGAGATTCGTCGCTGGAGGCTTATTTTGTAGCTTTCTGACAAGCTCTTGGACTTTATCGAGTCCAGTAAGTCAGTTGTCAATTTGCATTACTTGTTCATAGTTGTTTTCGCGACGACGACTAGTTTGAAATATTTTATCTCAAAAAAGGAAGTTCTCGATGGGATGTGTAGACTCGTGTGCGGCCTGGTTTGCTTCTAATTTGCAAATTTACAGGTATCGTTCAGGAATTATAAGCGTATGCAACTGGGGAGGGTGCGTTGCAGTTGCTACTCGTGCCGCACAAAAAAAATGAAACATTTCTGCTGACGTCGGAGGTTGCCCCTGGGTAAATTAATATAGATTGCCTCCGAAGGCAGAGGAGGGCTGGAAACAAAGACAGGAATCTGGAATCCATCTCGGGTCGAATGTTGTTGTTATTGAGCAACAATAATGAATGCACGATTTCTGCGTTTCACAGCGTCATAAAAAAATAGTTCAACCATGAAAACCAACCGGCTATTAGACCAGTAACTAACCGAGGTCGGTTCCAGAACTAAAAGTGACAGGTTAGTTCGATTACGCAAATCGTGCCCACCGGGAAAGTGACCGGTACGACGGGGGCGGCCGCACTTTGCATAGCTGCAGAACTGGCCATTACCAACCGGGAAGTCGCCATGTCATGGATCGAATTTCAATCAAGTGAGGCTGATGAAAGGTATCATTCCAATCAGGAGCCAGCTTATCTGCGGTCTGGATCTAGCAGTGTTTATGACGTTCTTTGAGAATCATGATCGTCATCAGAATTCAGGTGCAGCGAAGGTTAAAGTCAATTATTTCGAAAACATTCGCTACTCATTTTCAGAAGCTGTACTTCACTTCCAAAATCGCGCATTCCACCGCGTAAAATGCGTCTCCCAAGGCATTAACCCGGAGCCATAACTTTGTTTTTACGACGCAATCCAGCCAACATTCGGTGGTTTTTTTTTCATCTCTCGTTCATCGTACGTGTGGCTCCACGAGATCGTAAGAAGCGCCACCCGGCGGTGAGGGTCCCCAAAGAGACATATTTGGTGACTCATCTCAGGGGGTCGTGCGATGTGGTCCAAAGTCCTTCGAATTTACCCAGACTGCTGGTGTTGTATAGTAGTATGTTGTCGATTCATTTGTGAACTTTTAACCTGCAATTTATACAGTCATGCCTCGGTTTAGCACCACATATGGGGGATGCAAAACCGAGGCGTGCATAACCGAGGCACAAAGCTTATGGGATTTTGGCTATATGGGAGACATTGGCTTTAATCGTACGAAAAATCATGCAAACATCAAAAAATTATAGTGTTTTGAAATCGGGATGATGTCAGCTATCCATTAAAAGAAAATTTTCACAAAAATACGTATTTTTCCTGTATTTTGAAAATGCATTTTTTTTCTCTAAAGAAACCAAAAATATATTGTTATTGCAATATGGGTATCAAATGATCAGATTTTTTTATACCTTTTGGATGTAATAACAACATTTTTAGAAAATACTCAAAATTTTCACAAAACTACGTCTTTTTGAAAAAAAACTCCAAATTTCATTTTTACAATATGAGTATCAAACGATCGGGATTTTTTCATACATTTCGAATGTAATAACAACATTTTAAGAAAATACTCAAAATTTTCACAAAACTACGTATTTTCGAATTAAATTATTAAAAATTTCCGTTTTTACAATGTGGGTATCAAACGATCGGGATTTTTTCGTACAATTCGAATATAATAACAATATTTTTTGAAAATACTACAAATTTTCTCAAAACTACGTATTTCCGAAAAAAAATATTCAAAATTTCCGTTTTTACAATGTGGGTATCGAACGATTGGGATTTTTTCGTACATTTCGAATATAATAACAATATTTTTCGAAAATACTACAAATTTTCTCAAAACTACGTATTTCCGAAAAAAAATACTCAAAATTTCCGTTTTTACAATGTTGGTATCAAACGATAGGGATTTTTCATACATTTCGAATGTAATAACAATTTTTTTGAAAATAGTCCAAATTTTCACAAAACTACGTATTTTCTAAAAAAATACTTAAAATTTCCGTTTTTACGATGTGGGTGTCGAACGATCGGGATTTTTCAAATATTTCGAATGTAATAACAATATTTTTTGAAAATACTCAAAATTTTCACAAAACTACGTATTTTCGAAAAAAAATACTCAAAATATCCGTTTTTACAATGTGGGTATCAAACGATCGGGATTTTTTCATACATTTCGAAAGTTATTAAAAAATGAAAATACTCAAAATTTTCACCAAACTACGTATTTTTGAAAAAAAAAATGATTTGATTATTTGATACCCATATTGTAAAAACTGAAATTTTTAAAAGTTTTACAAAAATACGTAGTTTTGTGAAAATTTTGAGTATTTTCAAAAAAATATTGTTATTACATTCGAAATGTATGAAAAAATTCCGATCGTTTGATACCCATATTGTAAAAATTGAAATTTTGAGTATTTTATTCGAAAATACGTAGTTTTGTGAAAATTTGGAGTATTTTCTAAAAATGTTGTTATTCTATTCGAAATGTATGAAAAAATCCCGATCGTTTAATACCCATATTGTAAAAATTTAAATTTTTAGTATTTTATTCGAAAATACGTAGTTTTGTGAAAATTTTGAGTATTTTCTAAAAATGTTGTTATTACATTCGAAATGTTTGAAAAATCCCGATCGTTTGATACCCATATTGTAAAAATTGAAATTTTGGGTATTTTTTTTCGAAAAAACGTAGTTTTGTGAAAATTTTGAGTATTTTCTAAAAATTTTGTTATTATATCCGAAATGTATGAAATCACCTGATCATTTGATTGATTTGATTTGATTGATACCCATATTCCAATAACAATATATTTTTGGATTCGTTAGAAAAAAAATGCATTTTCAAAATACAGGAAAAATGCGTATTATTGTGAAATGAATCATTCAAATAAACTTTTTTGGCAATACAATGTAACACGATAAGACTTGACTAAGTTTGTTGAATTTTAATAAAATTTATATGTATTTGAATTTTAGGTTAACCCTCTAAAACCCTCTAAAAAATAACCAAAATTCAATTAAAAAAAAACATCATCATTAAAAAGCATTGGAAAGAAAAACTCTTAATTTTTTTTAAAAAAATTGGGTTCGGAAGTTTGCCACGGATTCTGCCAATGTTTAAAAAATATATATATTTTTATGGGACTTTAAACGAAGTTTGCATAATTTTGGTAGTGTCCCAGACTATGCCTCAAAGCAAAATTTTACAATTCAAATGATAATGGTGCCAATCTATAGCAAAAAATGTGAAAAACAAGCAAAAATAGAAAAAGTGACTGTAAAAACCATCACTCACCATCACATCACTCAAAATGACCTCCTAAACACGGGAAAAATTAAAAAAATCGCAAAAAAAGTAGAGGGTTTCGTTCAGAATAAGTTCCAAATTTGATTATCAATATTTTTTCATCAAAATATACATTTTTATTGCAAACAAACTCTTTTTTGTAGTATGATTCAAAAATTTTCAAAGAATTTCGTTCTACTGAAAATGCCTACAAATCAGCGGATATTTTTGAATTCTGTTTCAATAACACGAAAAAAACTTAGAAACTTATTTCAATTCTAGAATTGTCCAAAGAATCCCATAATGCAGCAGTTCAAACTCATTTTCATTGAGAAAAACATGATACTAAATAATCATATTTACCAATATTTTCAGAATAATGGTTTTCAAACTTTTCTTACTTCTTAAATTTGTTAAAAACATCTTCTTGCGATACTTTAAATACTTCTTTACTAAGCTCAGTTCGATTCCGTACCTTTTCGTTTGTAATTAATTCGTACTTTTCATTTTGCTGAAAAATCTCGGTTCTATCAACGTCAATCTATCAATCTCAGAGATATGACTCACTCTTTTGAATATTTCTAGCAAAAAACATAAGAAAAGTTGTGATTTTTATCACTGCTTCTGTTGACAAATTTGCTGTCAGATGCGGATAAGCTGATTCTGTGAACGATTTGATTTGTTGCATTTTCCCAGCATGAGATTCTATTCATGCGGTTTTTCTTGAACATGTAAGTCGATGATGCTGCTTCAGCTAAAATTTCTGAGTGATAGCACAGACAACAAGCATGAAAGATAAACATTGAAATTTATTTATGTTATTTGAGATAGGGATACAAAATTAAAAAAAAAAAACAAATTTTCAAAAAAAAACTCAGCCAAAAATAATATTTAAAAAGGCCTTGGCTTAATTTTTACCCATTTTCAAATATCAACATTTTATATCTGTTAATCTATGGTAGCCGGCAAGTGTTCTGCTTACAATTAGATTTGGGGATCTTAGAGCCTAATTGTCGTGACTTAATGGAAATTGAAATCTTGCTTGAATGAAGCAGTGCAAATATTAAATTTTCAAATATAGTACAAAAAGGTTGTCTAAACAATACAGATCAATATTCAATAGAATCATTTCCTTAGTTTCAGTTCAATAGGGCGAATCTGCATTTGTAAACAAGCAGTCTATCACCTTCTTACTTGACGAGAACTGTCACTTGAGCAAAAGACTGCCTATTGAACTGTTACTACAGATTTGGAAGTCAAATCATGAGAAATCACTCCGGTTTATTTCCGTTCAATCACTGACATATGTGTGAAAGTAAGGTTTGTTTACACTGTTGATTTTTTTTCGTCAGATAAGGCTGTCCGATTGCACGTGTTTCACCATTTGGTTGTATTAACAATATTGTTTAAAACAACTCTCACACGGATTCGATGCAATAACATTCAAAAGAATGGCAACATATTGACGCTTTCTAGTTCAACTAATTCGACTTTGGATCATTTATGTGCTAAAAGATCAAAAATCAGAAGACAAATAATTTCATGATTCGATTATTTGAAGATTTTTAGATAACTGTATTTCGGAGTGTATCTATGTTATGATGCAAAATAATTTTTTGAATCTTTGTACCGTAAAATTGAATCAAATTAATTTCTTTTTTTTTTCTTTATCATCAATTTAATTTCTTAAATCTAATAACAAGTAACCCTTCTTTTAAAATTATTATTCTTGAACTTATTGTGCACCTGCTCAAATTGATCATCAACTTACTGAACTGTTAATATCTTTCATATCGAATATCGCCCTTTGTGTATCCCAAAGGCAATTGCTCACTTAAAGTGTTATTAATTGCGTGGTTTGTGTGGTTTCATGAAACAGATAACCGCACGAATGCGTGCTATGATGTAACAACCTCCTTTACGATTCCTTACATCACGCAAGTATAGCTAATGCATAACATTTAAGCTGGGAGCTCGAATCTTCCTCAGAAAATTGAAATTGCATGCTTCGCCAAAATCTGATTAGACCCGTTCCGACCCGTCTGTCACAAAATGGTAATTTTAGCCTTAGGTCACACATCCTTTGTGTGCAGTGCAAGCTTCCAGCGCCAGATGAGATGCGTTCTGCCCTTGACTGGGGAGCAGAATCTCCCCGGATCGCAGACAACAGTTAATTTCATCAACTCATTATTCAAAACAACTTCCTTCTTCCCGGACCCAGGGTGGTGCACTGTTATAAATTTTAATCATTAGTTAAATTTTCAAAAAAAAGTTCTGAAATTTATACAAATATCAGTAGGGATTCTCAATAATTTAAAATAAAAATAAAAGCTTAAAAACTTGATCTAAATTTATGGAGAAAACGGTAATTTTACCATATTTAACATAAAGAATATTTACAGTGCCTGCAAAGCTCACAACACGGTGAGGAAGCACTTCTGCCAACCCATATATTTGCGCAATTCCATGTACTTAACTGTTTGTCTCTGTAACCCCTCCGAAACTCAGCGAATTCCTCGATGATGAAGGTGGTGGTGGTCGTGGGGGTGGTTGAGCATGACAAAGCGCAATAAAATCATCTCTGGTGACCCCTCGGAGATAAGCACGCCAAGTCACCACCAACTACAGCCGCCGTGGACAACGTCTTGTACTGTATGTACATCGCAGAAGTTGTTGTTCCCTGCGTGCACTTAAAATATTGTATCTAATTTTAAATAAAACAATATAAAAAAACTCAACAATTCTTTATAGTAAATTTGTTCTTTCATCACAAAATTGCAATTACGCTAAGCGAGTACAAAGTAAACACCGAACATTCCACCCCTGAAGCTGTGGACAGTTGCGTAGATCCGACGTTGATCTGCGGACGTCGGCACCCGTGGACACTGCATTGCAGAGGTCAGAGGCCGCTCTGCAACTGCTGCAACTCAATGTCAAATGTCGCACGGACCGGCTGGGAAACAGAACGGTGGTTACTGGCTGTGCGGACCATTGTTACAGGTTATGCTGACCAGATGGCACGAGCGCGGAGGGGGTGTTGACACAAGGACAAGCACTAAAACCGTCGCATAATTATGCGCTTGTCACAGTCTGACAATGCGTCGTTAGGGGTGAGCTGACAGGGTTGTGTTTTCTGGAATGTTCCGTTGAGTTACAAATTACTCACCTAAAAAATTTATGATTTTTGACACAATTTTTGAACTACTGAAAAAAGTGGTTAGGCATGAAACAATACATTATAAGATTTGACCATTACTATCACAAAATGTATCATCCGACAAATCAAACTTCATCAAATTGCATGAAAAGTCATTTTGTATCAAAATTAAACCGATTCAGATAAACAGGTTCATCCTACCGATACAAAAGTTGTACCGGCTCACCAGTATTATCACAAATTTGTATCATCCGACATATCGAACTTCATCAAATTGCATGAAATGTCATTTTGTATCAAAATCAAACCGAGCTAAACCGGTACACCGAACCGGTACAAAAGTTGTACCGTTTCACCACTACTATCACAAAATGTTTAATCCGAGTTTTTAAATTGCATGAAAAGTCATTTTGTATCTAAATCAAACCGATTCAGTTAAACCGGTTCACCCTATCGTTGTACCGTTTCACCATTACTATCACAAAACATCATCAAATTGCATGAAAAGTCATTTCAAAATCGAAAAATTAAGTAATTTTCTTTGTCGCATACTTTAAGGTTGTAAATACTTGTGTAAAATGCGTATTAAATGTAAAGGGTCCAATTTATCGTCAAATTCCTGCGATTTTTAGTAAAAAAATACTTAACAAATTACCGAAATTCAAGCGTAAGTCTGCATTTTTTTAACTTGTTGACGCCATTTTTTAAATACAAAATATCAATTGATAAATTGACGACCTTTATACGATTTAATTAAATTTAATATAGTTTTATGGTATTTATTTATTATGAAATTGAAATGAAAAACCAAATCATTTATGAAACTGAAAATCATGTAACAAAATTAAACCAAGAAAAAACATTTAAAAAATTCCTTCGTGATGTTTGAAAGGTGCCCAAAGAATGCAAACATACTTTGAATAATTGCTTAACTTTAAAAAAAATTGTGTCAAGTAAAAAACATGCGAAGTGCTGAAAACAGTATGACTTGTTTTAGACAAGTTATTTTCATGAAAAACATAATTTTTGCTAGTTTTAAATTTTCTTTTCTACCTCAAGTGTCAATGGTAATCTTAATCACACTCTCTCTAACAGGAATAATATTTTACCTAAAAAATGTGTAAAAATGTGACATCAGGTTCACAAATTTACCAGAAACTGATGATAATGTATCTGTTCCTTATACTATAAAACAATTTTTTGACACAAAATGTGTCAATGACACAAATATTTATTTGTCCATATTCTTATTAAAATCTAAAATATTTTAGATAATTTCAATTAACAAACAATAAAAAAACCTCATTTTTTTTTTTTGAAATTGATTGTTTTACAATTGACAGGCCCGTGCCCCGAGCAATTTAATTGCATTTGGAAAAAGTTGAACAAACTAGGCCATATCGTTTTGAGCAAAATTAAAGCTGACACTAATTTAAGCACTCACACAACATCGAGCAAATATACTCCCCATTTTCACCTTTAACAAATTCAACCATTCAACGCGTTACGATGTTCCATTTCCCACCAACGCCAACTATAAAACTTGAATAGCCAGCGAAAAAACAAATGCAATTAACAGCCTATAAATCGCAACAGTCAGCCGTTATCAACCCTGGAGTATGATAACAATATTGTAAACCCTTTTGAAACAGCAAAAAAACACTGCACAACAACCCATTTGCAGCATATTAAAATTATTTTTGCCATGAATAAATTAACTCTTTTAATTATTCTTTGTAGTGAGCTCTCCCTCCCTTCACTGCTGCCACTACATGAAAAGCAAGTGCTTTAAAAATTTATTGCCGACCAAGCGAAGTGACCCTGCCAACTAAAATCCAACCTCCAGCAAAAAAAAAAAAGCTTCAACTTGTACCAAACGGTATCATATGTTTTCCCGATGCCACCAAACTCACACATGGCCACTCTAAGCTCCATTTCCCAGGAAAAAAGTGAAACCCACCGACAATGTCGGTGGTGACTCCCCCACCATATTATTTACGCCCAAAATTCACTCCAAAACTGGACCGGTAGGGCTTATGAACGGAGAGAAAAAAAAACGTTCACAATTTCCAAGACTCGAACTCAGGTCTGCTGCGTGACAGCGCGATGCGCTTACCGCAGAGCTGTCGTAGAGTGCTTTCAAAAACTGATTTGTTTGACGTAAATAAAAATTCAAACATTCCGTGTTCAAGCCTTGGGATGCACCACAAAAGTTCGCTCAAGCTCGGCTGCCAGCTATGTGATAATAAATTTTTCACTTTTATGTTCCTCCGCGCTGTCCAATCCGCCCCCGCGCCTGTCGTTCCGTTCCAAGGGGGTCCCCCGGCGACTTACAAACGTGGTCCCTCAATTTCCAAGCATTTTTTTTTTTTTTGGTTTACACTTTAGCAAATCCATACGGTTGCTGTAACCGCACGTTCTAAAAAGTTACCCCCCGAACGGTTGCGATCATGGAGTCATCTGAATATTCATTTAGAGAACCCCCCGTCCGGTCGGGGGTTTATCGGCATTTTGACACAATCGTTCCGGACCGCTTTGGCCAATTGTTTCCAAACGGTTCTTCAATGAACATGTTCCCACACCGTCGTTTAACCCTGAAGCGGCTTGTTGACCCTTTGCGAGTTAGGATTTTACAATCAAACCTAAGCTACAGACAATCGAACGATGCAATCAAGTGCGAATTGAGATTGCACTAGCGCCACTAGTGGTGAAAGGACCAACTACGGTGACACTTCCAGCTCGCTTCGATCAATCACGCGTTATGACAAGTGGCACGCGTGCACGTGGCTCAGCAGCAGACAAATTGTTATTGTTATTGTTGCTAGAAGCCGCGCACGTCATCCCGGCACAGCACTGCGGCACTTTTGCCAGTTATGATTGTTTGTCAAGTCAGATTATGGTTGGATGTGATAGTTTTGGAAATGTCCTAAAACGATTAAAAGTAAAACTAGAATCGAAATTTGGTGCAATTTTTTTTGAGTTCAAAATATTTTTTGAAAAAGTGTGAATGAAATTTTTCCAAAACATTAAAAAACACAATTTTTCTAAGCCCTTAACGAAAAACATCATTATAAATTTATGACACTGCAGTGTCAGTAGCGCGAGATAAGCGTTTGCTCTCTTTGTTTACGTTGTGTGTGTTCTCAGCGCGGCGTATGATGGGTTTTGAAGTGGTGGACAAACCCCTCGAGCATGTGCTGCCTGCCTACCCCCTGTTTACAGTTGTTTGTAAATAGTATGCTTATTATCTCATATTATTTATAAGTTGTTGTGTTTCTTTTTCAAATTAAAGTTTAGGTTTGGAACAGTTTACAAAATTTCCTTTTGAAATTATCCTTTGATTGGTATACAATTTATACTATCAGGCTATCGTAACCAATAAAATAACATAACCGACACTTGAATTTAAAATTCAAATTTTGTTCAGTTCATTTTTCACCCAATTTGCCGATTTTCACCACTACATTTTTTTATTATTGTTTTTGCAAAGCTTTGAATAAAAGTCTTGTTGCTTACTTCTTTCTGAGGATTTTTCAATTTTAGTTGAAAACTCGTTTTAAAAGCTAAGCAGTTCTCTAGAATCTCGCAAAAAAATCTTTTTTATTTTAGTATTTTTAATTTGTATGAAACTTTGTCAAAACTTTTGTTCAAATAATCCATTTTGCATAATTAGTTCTTTCATACAAGTCGATAAGGAATTTTATAATCGAAGTTTTACTTTTAGACTTTTAGACAAAATCTGATCAATGGTTTCCAACATTGTAGAGAATGATTGAAAATTGAGGGGGAATGGGGCAGAGCTAAGAAGAACTCATTTATTGTCATTTTCATTCTTTGCAAGGCATTCTAAAATATGTACCTCGATAAGGGATTTTCTGATTGATTTAATGTTTTTGGTAAAATTGTGGGTTATGATCAAGACTAATTTTATAAAAAAAAACCTTTTTATCACCCCAAAAACACGATATAGGCAAGCTTTACCTCCTGAATGATTAAAAACATTTTTTAAAACAAAGTTTCAAAAATGAAATTTTCATTCTTGACAAGGCCACATCACCGGAACCAAAAGTCCTTAAAATGGCTACAACTCAAAAACAAAGCACTTTACTTTATTTTACATCTTAAAAATGTTTTTTTTTATAAATGTTTTTTGTGAGTTGCATTAAACATTTTTTAAATATTGTGGATTTAGCTGGTAGCTGGATTTTCTGGCATCTTCTCACGGTTCTTGGAAACGGTCGTGGATAGACCTAGATGTTCCCAATTGGAGTAAAAAAGTTAATTTTATAACATTCCGACATTAGAAATAATTGTGTGAACATACTTGCAAATTTTTTATTCAGTCGGAAAATACTATTTTTAATCACATGATCACCCCTTTGTTTGTCAACAAAGCTGCAGCTGGATGGTGAGACGAAGTGAGACGCAGGGAGGGGGGGTGGAAGTGGGAGTTTTTGACAGTTTTATGCCCGCATCTGGCCCGCCGCCTATTTCGTCGGTTTCCAACGACCGAGTCCTGCTAGGTACTGATCGTACATGGCCAAAACAAAACGTCCGTCATACCATATATACTAGGGTGTTTCATCCAAACAAAAAAGTTCTCAGAATCAGGCAAACCGAGGTTCCCCTAGTAGAGGATACCCATAGGGACTCTTATGCCAAATATCAGCCCATATGGTTGAGAATTGGCCTGTCCCCAGCGGTTCAAAGTTTACATGGAAATTACTATAGGATTTTTATGCTTTTCGTTCAATCGTTTCTACAGGTCTGGGGACAACATGGATTCACTCGGAATAAAAACAGGTGTGTAGGGGATGGTCCAATGAACAAATTCCAGAAGGAATTAGGGTTGTCCATTCTGTCCCCAAGGTGCGCATTGGATAGACGCCCGGTGTCTCCAGAATCAACGATTCACCCTTCAAATGTACGCATTGTCCTTAGTATGCTATGACGGCTAGCTGAAAATTACGACGCCTCATGGCAGACGGTGAACACGTGGGGAAGCATCGATTGCATTATTATTACAAAATCATCATGTTACGTTATTTGGAATAGTTCAAATTGTTACAGGAACATCAAAAATTATAATATTATTACTTTAAAGTATGTTTGTGAGCCAAAACTTGAGTGTATGCTCTGACACGTGTTCACCGTCTGCCATGAGGCGTCGTAATTTTCAGCTAGCCGTCATAGCATACTAAGGACAATGCGTACATTTGAAGGGAGAATCGTTGATTCTGGAGACACCGGGCGTCTATCCAATGCGCACCTTGGGGACAGAATGGACAACCCTAATTCCTTCTGGAATTTGTTCATTGGACCATCCCCTACACACCTGTTTTTATTCCGAGTGAATCCATGTTGTCCCCAGACCTGTAGAAACGATTGAACGAAAAGCATAAAAATCCTATAGGGGTAATTCTCTACCAACTCACACGAAATCGGGAAAAGTTGCCCCGACCCCTCTTCGATTTGCGTGAAACTTTGTCCTAAGGGGTAACTTTTGTCCCTGATCACGAATCCGAGGTCCGTTTTTTGATATCTCGTGACGGTACGACCCTTCCATTTTGAACATGCGAAAAAGAGGTGTTTTCAAAAATTTGCAGCCTGAAACGGTGATGAGATAGAAATCTGGTGTCAAAGGGACTTTTATGTAAAATTAGACGCCCGATTTGATGGCGTACTCAGAATTCCGAAAACGTATTTTCATCGAAAAACACTAAAAAGTTTTAAAAATTCTCCCATTTTCCGTTACTCGACTGTAAAAATTTTGGAACATGTCATTTTATGGGAAATTTAATGTACTTTTCGAATCTACATTGTCCCAGAAGGGTCATTTTTCATTTAGAACAAAATGTGTTTTTCTAACTTTGCAGGGTTATTTTTTAGAGTGTAACTATGTTCTACAAAGTTGTAGAGCAGACAATTACAAAAATTTTGATATATAGACATAAGGGGTTTGCTTATAAACATCACAAGTTATCGCGATTTTACGAAAAAAAGTTTTGAAAAAGTTATTTTTTCCTTTTTACTTTGTTTCGTCGTCCGTGTCTGTCGCGAGTGACCATGAACGGCCATGATCGATGACGACCAACTTTTTCAAAACTTTTTTTCGTAAAATCGCGATAACTCGTGATGTTTGTAAGCAAACCCCTTATGTCTATATATCAAAATTTTTGTCATTGTCTGCTCTACAACTTTGTAGAACATTGTTACACTCTAAAAAATAACCCTGCAAAGTTAGAAAAAACACGAAATTTTAAAATGAAAAATTTTGTTCTTAATGAAAAAATGACCCTTCTGGGACAATGTAGATTCGAAAAGTACATTAAATTTCCCATAAAATGACATGTTCCAAAAATTTTTACAGTCGAGTAACGGAAAATGGGAGAATTTTTAAAACTTTTTAGTGTTTTTTCGATGAAAATACGTTTTTCGGAATTTTGAGTACGCCATCAAATTGGGCGTCTAATTTTACATAAAAGTCCCTTTGACACCAGATTTCTATCTCATCACCGTTTCAGGCTGCAAATTTTTGAAAAACACCTCTTTTTCGCATGTTCAAAATGGAAGGGTCGTACCGCCCTCCGTCACGAGATATCAAAAAACGGACCTCGGATTCGTGATCAGGGACAAAAGTTACCCCTTAGGACAAAGTTTCACGCAAATCGAAGAGGGGTCGGGGCAACTGCTGTGTGAGTTGGCGGAGAATTACCCATAGTAATTTCCATGTAAACTTTGAACCGCTGGGGACAGGCCAATTCTCAACCAAATGGGCTGATATTTGGCATGAGAGTCCCTATGGGTATCCTCTACTAGGGGAACCTCGGTTTGCCTGATTCTGAGAACTTTTTTGTTTGGATGAAACACCCTAATATATACCCTAAAAATGGCACTTTTTGTTCACTAAAACATATTGTACGATCAGTATCTAGCTGGACGACCGTCGGCTCAACGACGGACGAAATAGGCGGCGGGCCAGATGCGGGCATAACAATGTCAAAAACTCCCAACACCCCCCCCCCCCCCCCCCCTCCTGCGTCTCACTTCGTCTCACCATCCAGCTGCAGCTTTGTTGACAAACAAACAGAGCACGCGGTCACATGATGGCTACAGATCATAAATAAGGAGATTGGTCGAAATTAATTTGACGTACCCAAACAGGCAAGAGTTTGACGTTTCCGAACGAGCATTTACCTTTACGCCCAGCAAAACTTATCAGTGTTGTCAAGCTCAAAACATACGTTGCCAAATCGATTTTGCAAACATAGACCAGTCTCCCTATTTAGGATCTCTAATGATGGCGGCATCGAGCCAGAATTAGGGGTGATCATGTGATTTAAACTGAAAGCTTTTTAAGAAAAATAATATTTTTCCGACTGAATAAAAAATTTGCGAGCATGTTCAAACAATTATTCCTGATGTCGGAAAAGTGACTAAAACCCAAAATTTTATTCCATATTTTTTAATAAAATTAACTTTTCCACTCCAATTGGGAACCCCTAGGTCTATCCACGACCGTTTCCAAGAACCGTGAGAAGATGCCAGAAAACCCAGCTACCACCTAAATCCACAATATAAAAAAAAAGTTTAATGCAACTCACAAAAAGATTTTAAGATGCAAAATTAAGTATTCTTTCGATTCTTTTTGTAAAATTTTGATAAAGTGCTTTGTTTTTTAGTGGTAGCCATTTTAAGGACTTTTGGTTCGGGAGATGTCCACGATCGTTTCCAATAACCGTGAGAAGATGCCAGAAAATCCAGCTACCAGCTAAATCTTCAATATAAAATAGAAAAAATCAAAAAGGTTAACATTTCCTGTGAGAAAAAAAATATTTGAAAAATGACGTTTGTGTATGTGCTCGAGTATAAGTAATACAAATTTAAAGTTGTATTAAAACCTAAGGGCAGATCACTTCTGATACTGAGGTTTGTATGGAGTGTGTATGTAGCGAGTATCGTACTAGATATCGTGCATATGATACGCGACCCAGTATTGACCATTATCTATGAAGATTTATTTCAGTGTGGAATCTTTTGACATTTGTCAACGTCAAACTTTGGTGCTGTTTTTGCTGATGGTTAGATGCAGTTGGCGGTTTCAGATTCTGCAGGGCGAGGTTGATTTTGGTGATAAAACCAAAGACAATCGCGGAGAGCGATTGCGGGATGTTGGAGTACCTGTAGGACATTGTCGGGACGAGGCGGTTCAAGCAACAGTTGATGAAGATCAACGAACCTGTCAAGCGCTGAACAAGGGGGGGGGGGATGTTTCTTCCGGGATCCTGGGGGAAGCCAGGATTTATTTTGCACGGATGGTAGTAGAGGACGCTGGGAGATCCCTGCTTGAACACCTCGCCGAAGCCGGTGGGCACCGGCGAAGGGGTCACCCACAGGATGGTGGTGCCACGCTTCGGCATCCGTGGCGGGGGAGGGTTTTAAATTTAGAGGAAGGAAAAGAAAAGCACAACTACTGTAAATTGGCATAACACGAGATGAAAGTACTTGATGGAGCGAATCGAACAAGCAGAAAAGGAAGGTCGTCGAGCTGGATCAGACTGCGGCGATCCTTACCAAACATGACGAACACTTTGAAGCGCTCAAAAATTAACACATCGGAAAATAAAATCTCGTCCGAAAGGAATTCAAACAGCATCGCCCTCGAAACAACCGTTGACACAGAAAAACGAAGGCAGAATCCCCAGAATTCTCGCCCAGCTGTAAAATCTCAGAGGAATCGACTCGTAGTACGACGTGGCTTTTTATACCAGCTGCGATACCCTGGACTTTATGATGATCAAATCGTTTTTTCCCGGATCTTTGCGTCCGCATCAGGATTCCTTCTACTTATTCACTTAAATTAACAAAATTTTAATCATCTGGCCGCTGGAATTCAAACAATCTATCAGCTCGATTCCGTCCCCAAATGTAAATGAATTGCCAACAGATCAAGCAACAGATTCTTTTCCAGAACTCGAAATTTCCAAATGTTTTGTTTATTGTTTATTATTTTGACCGATTTTGACAACTACACCGATATAAATTGTATCCAAAAGTTGACCATACCATGCCAGTATTATGCGCGTATGGTACGCGCGTATGGTATGCTGCCGTACACAGTATGCGATATACTCGAAGTGAATAACCCTTAGATTAAAACTCGTAGAGTTTGTTAAAAAAGACTTTAAAGGTTTTACTAAATATTTCAAGTAAAGTCCGTAAGTTGGGCAATACTAACACTTTTTTACTACTTTTACATAAAAAAATTAAAAAAATATAACCAAAAATCTATATTTTAACAAAAATAAATAAAAAAAAGGCGGGACCAGACACTTTCCATTGAAACTTTGTAATTATTTAAAGTGAAGATATCACGAGCCTCTGAGATTTTTCGGTGTTTGCATGACATTTTTTTTTGTTTTTAACACAAAATTTTAGTTCTGTGACCCCATTTTAGTCAAATTTGAAAAGTTGATTGTCTATTGAATTGCCCAATTAACTTTTCAATATTCCATCACTGCCATTCTTCGATTTAAAAATACTTAATCACTTTAGTTTCGAGGACATTAGACATTCATGATTATGTCCTATAAACAAATGTAAAAACACACACACCACCCTCAGATTACGTTGAAAACTTTTCTCACCCGCAGACCAATTAGCTTAACCACCCGGCTTAGAACAATGTGACCAGCCGCGCGCACACCTTCGTACCTTTCCAAATTGCAATATTACGAGATTATGCTAATCTATAAGCTAAACACACTAATAGAGGCCTGCTAAGCTACGCTCACATGCGGACGACCGCTAATCATGTGCGACTTTAGATTTTAATCAACCGCCGCCACCGCCCATCGACCAACCCGGGCCAGGTCATGCGAAAGTGAGAATGGCCATTAGTTGGGCGGTGGTGCTCTCTTGACGTGGTCGCAAAAAAGTGTGAAAATGTGGGCCATAATTTGTTTTGGCACAACACGAGTGAAAAAAAAATCAGTCTATTAGTTTGATCTTAATTTGAAAACTAGTAGAACATTGTGAAACCACTGTTCAACTTATTTGACAGTTCAAGCAAAACAATGTAAATGTGCTAAATCCGAAGTGTAAACAAACAGTCTGTTCTGCTTAGGAATGATCACGACAGACTCTTTGTTTACACTTCGGCTTTGGCCCATTTACATTGTTTTGCTTGAGTTGTTCACGAGGAATGAGAATTTACAAAAAAAATGAATACTAGTCAAGATCGTACAACTGCAACGCTTTGCACCTTGAGACTTCTGCGAGACGCTTGCAGTTGCAGTTCTGTACCGCACCGGGGGTAAACATCAAACGCTGTTTGTCGCGCTTTTTGCCAATCGGAGTTAAATATTTGCATTTTATTGCCCATTCGGTAAATATATGACGCCAATTTCCCCCGATGAACGGCCAAAACGTGACCAGACACGACGGCAAACTGAAACAGCTCTTTTTAGCAGACTATTTTCACCCCGCTTAAGCTATTCTGAAATGCTTTTCCGGGTAGAATTCTATACTGACGATGACTAGGGGCCTTTTTTCAAATAAAACAATTTATCCAGTAATTAAGGGCTGACAGGGCACAAAATCTGTCCCCCTCTCGTGCGCCACGCGGTGGGGAAAGAGGCACACAGCACGTGGCAACATTCCACTTGAGCAGTTTTTGCATGAAAGGGGGGAGGTCGTGCACGCGTAACACGCCAGACTCAACAGGTGAAGGAAATTTTTCAATTTGACACTTCCTTTAAGCAAACGGTAGTCAAATGAGCTGTGAAGAACTTCTTAAAGGTGTGCACGCGACGACACGTAAGTGTCCGAAAAAGTGTTTGCTTCGAGATTTGAACCCAGAGTCGATGATTGTAGGCACGTCGGCCTACCGACTGGTCTAAAAGGTGTTCACGCTGAAATTTCACCGTTAAGCCACCACTATGTCAATGGTCGCTCAAGGGATGCCAACCACCCATTACTGTCGTTTCCTGTTAGTGTCGGAAAGCGCGATACCTTGTCGTGAATCTACGCGGAGTTGCCGGATGAAGGGTGGGAAGCAAGATGTGCATGTCACAAAGTGAATTAGCTGCAGATTCGCGGCGCGACGTTGTTTGATCTTTCAGCACTGATTACACGCGGTAGACGCGGTGCTCGGGTCGAGGTGGGTGAATTATGGGATAATGCGATTAAATCGAAGCCACTGACACGCGGATGGGCAGGTGAAGAGTTGGAGAGCAGAGAGTTATGGCGTAGAGCTTGGAGTGGTTGCGCGTGATTAAGAATAATTTTTTAATGGTTTGGCGATGTCATGACTTGATGAAATTGCATCTCTAATTCTTATAAATCAAAGAAAATAAATTCTTTTTTTATTCTTCGTAATTTTTCATGCACCCAAAACTAGGCAGCGCTCGTCCGACAGAATAAGATGTACCATTCAAGGACACATATAATACAGCACGAGATGGACGAGAGAATTATTCTCTCGGGGTTCATTTCCAAAAAAGTTCATCCGTCAAAACAAAAAAAAACAAAAGTGTCGACTACGGGAATCGAACCACAGACCTTTGACAAACTAACCCAATGACTTACCACAGCTTGGTGACCAAGGAGTTGTCAGATGTCGATGTATGGCACTTGTTAGAGATTTATTGTTTCAATTTACGGATGAACACACTTGTTATGATGATGAGAGTTGGCAGCATTATTTTTTCGTTTTTGGCACTGATCCCTCAATAAATTTTGAGGGAACGATTCTCTCGACTCTGAATTTTTGGAGTGGGTTTCTTATGTACCCGTGAAAAAGTAAGCGAGATTTATAATCGGTATTAAGCTTAGATTTAAGTTTTGAAAAAAAAAACATTACATGAACCAATCAATGCGTTACTAAAGTTAATAACAAGTTTGAAGCAAGTCTCTCTCACCTGCAATCAAATTGTTGATGGAAAATCTGAAATAATAAGAGGAAAAAAGGATTCCCCCTGTATCGTAAACTAAGCGTAACTAAAAATAGTATTCCCCGTTAGGAAAAACACATTTCCAAGCAACAAATTAATACCATAAAACACCACAATCTCGCAGCAAATAAATATTTATCATTTTCCAACTCATTAAACCTACTATAGGAGCCAAGCCGGCTCTTCCCGAAAGGCACGCCTAACAATTACTCATCGGAAATCGTGAGCGATTCCTCAAAATCCGTCCAGCTGATCAGCTCGGGTGAAGTTATCTCACGACGACTCGTGACTTTGATCACACTTGCTGAACATCTGGAATGTCCCATTCAGAACGCAGCAAACCGGTTCGAGCGCCGGTAACTGACCAATAAATAGTCGTTACACTATCGTAAAACCAATTAACTAGCGTACTCGGTGTGTTGTGCTAATTATAGCGCTAGGAAATTAGAGATTGACAGTTTGTAGGTTTGAGTGATGGTTTTGCGGTGGAATTATTAGTTGTAACGAGAACGATAATTGTTTTATGAAATTGTTTAGAAAGTATGGTAATTATTATGCAAATTGTTGAAGTTTTGACAGTTCAGGTTTCAAAATCAGCCACTCGTAGCGCTGCAATCTTTTAATAGAATATGTGATGCATATCATTACTACTTCTGTTATTCTATGATCTTCAAACGGTCATTTGCCACGTGACCACGTGGTTATCAGCCAATCAACCGGATGGCTCGTATCAAGAAGCGATTACTGTCACCCCCAGTAGGTCTTACTTCCTCATTAGTATTCTCCACGGCTCAACAAAGTATGGAGAATTCTTTCTCCCTTTGCTGTTCTGTGATTTATGCAGAACGTGGCGGCAATTTGAGGTTGTGTTCGCAAAGCGCGTGTGAGCTTCTTTTGTACTCAGTCAAAACATTTCATTACAGTTTGTAATTTTATACTTTTACTTAATGACCATATGTCTGGCCGGCGCGTTTACCTAGGACTATCCAAACGTCCAGAGAACCATGTGTTTACGTGTGTCCGACAACGGCTAATGACTTTTTCTCGCAGATTTCGTAAAACGTGGAGATTAATCATATCAGAGACCAGCAGACGTAGTAGCTATTGTGACAGTCTGAAGTCTGATTGTCCTCAGCACAAATCGCTTCAAGCACAACTCTCTCGCTGTGAACCCTTAACCTCAAACTGCACACGGATATTAAAGTTGGGGAATCCCCTTCTGGCAAGTTCCCCGCGATACTCGCTCCAAAAGAGGATTCGCAAATCGGTGACGGCATGACTTGCAAATCGTTACCTGGATTCACTTTCGCACGGCCGAGCAGATCCCAGAATGTAATTAATTTTCAGCTCCCGCCACTAATCTATGTGTCTCATCTAAACGAGGTCGGGATTGATTCCCGGCATTCCCAAGGGCGGTTACACCAGGTCCTAAGCTAATAAATTTCCATTGCCCGGAGGCACACGCAATCTGCGACAGCTACCAGCTGGAGGGCGGGGTTGGGGCAAAATTCGGAACATCAACCACATAATTTTATGACTTACCAATCAACAGGAGAATTGTTCAAAATATCTTTTTTTAAGTATCATTGATTAATCGTTACCAATTTACCCCAACATTTCCCAGAGGAAGTTTGTAGCGGCCCCTCAACCCTTGTCGAGTGAGAGTGAAGTTTGATGAATAAAACATTTTTGCGCCATCAACCGTTTGCCCGATGTTGTAACAGTTTAGTTACCCGAATGCAACTGGGTAGTTCCGGGCACGGAATATCTGGGACTTTGTTGATTTTTTTCAATTACAATGTATTTTAGAGATTAGTTCGAAATATAGGACATTGAGTCAGCAAGCAAGAGTGAGTTTCTCAATTATTCGATTTTTATCTAGGATAAACAATTGTGATTTTCATTCATACAAATGGATTTTTTTATCCTAGCTGCATTTGATTTAAATCGTAGCCTTTAGACTTGTGGAAAAATTGCACAATTTTCAATATTTATTTATGCTTTAACAGTAATGTTATGTATAAAAATGCAATTGATGATTTGTATCCAGGTTTTTAAGCGAAGATGGCGTTCGAATTGTGAACGTCCGAAATGTCAGAATCGCTCAGTAGCACCAACATTAGAAAAAAATGTGGCTGTCATGCTTGCTGTCATGCCATGGTACACTTTTTTCGTAATGTTGGTACCACTGCAAGACTTTGACAATTCGGACGTTCACAATTCGAACGCCATCTTCGCCTAAAAATCTGGATAGGTTCTACGTTATTTTTTGATAAACCTTAAATTTTCATTTTTTGTTTTGTTTTTTTTTTGTCATACCTCATTAGAAATTACAAGATTTTAGAGCTTCTTTTTCTTTTAGATAATGTGCTTCAACCTATGGGGTTTTCTATACATAAAAAGCCTAATGCACATTTTATTTCGAGTTTTCCTAGAAAAATCAAGCGAAAAATTAAATTTTCACTGAAAAAATTGCTTGTAAACTATTTAGAACACACACTGCATAACGTTTATTTATGGACTGTACTCAAACAAATTTCGTCAATTTGATCAAGAAGTGATTTTCCGCATGAATCAAATTGTTAAAGCTTTAATTTTTAAACTTATTATTTACAAAGTAATTGTAAATAACTAATCTTACAGCGCCTTTTGATGGTCAATTTAAACTTTACTTTGTTTTTTTTTTACAGAATCAATTGAAATTAATTTGAAGCAGCCAAATTTCAGATTGTTTAAAAAATTCCGAACCCAAAAATGTAAATTCTAATTTTGGATTGTGTAAAATTAAAGGTGTTTATTTCCTCAGCTATCTAAACAAAAATATCTTGGGTTGCTGCTAATATTTACAAAAATTAAGTTCAGGGTATAGTTAAAAATATTATATTTGATTATACCTGGATCCAACCTGGAGCAACATTTGAAAGGGGAGTAATGAAAGGCCGTAAGAGCAATGTCGTACCGCCCCTTTCAAATGTTGCTCCAGACTCGATGTATTTTCCGAGAACATTAATATATTTTTTAAGTCTGATAATTGGCGTTAATTAAATAAGGGCGACATGTTTGCAGTTGTTTTGATTTTTTCAAACAAAAACTTTGTCTTTTGGTGGTGTTATTAAATTCACAATTTATTAAAATTATTTCAAATTTAATAAAAATTAAAAGAAATATATTTTCAAATGTTTTCAATTAATTGCTCCTAAATTGAAAAAAAGTGTTTATTAGAAAACAAATATTTATTGCTTCATGATTTTTGGAAAATTTGCGAGGATTTTTATTTTATGTAACTAGAAATAACTCTAGAAATGTATTTTTTCTTATAGTTTTATTCAGACAATATTTTAATGATAAAATTTTAAGGAAGTTTTTCTGAAAAATCCTTCTCTTTCGGAAAGTCGCGTGTTTTCGGCTTTTTTACAAGTGTCGTTAAAAAGTGTACGCGGCTGCCGGTGGGTTAAATTTGTTTGTGGTAGCCTTATTTATAAAAAATAAAAACATATTTATTCATAAGTAATCCATTGAAAACATGAGTAAATTTAAATGCGTTTTCTTTTGTACATATCTGGAGTTCTTTTTTTTTTTTGAAAAGGTCAAATAAACCAAATTTCCAGTTTTTGCTTTTTGGTTGTTTTTGAAACCGCCTTGAGTCAAGGGTATTGAAAAACACCCAAAAAGCAAAAACTGTAAATTTTGTTTTGTTGGTCCTTATATAAAAAAAAACTACAGATTTTGTTAATGTTTTGGATTTCTTGAAAGTAAAGATGTATCTGATGTGATTTTTCAATAAAAAAAAAATGATTTTTGATTAGAAAAAAGAAGTTTACACAAAAAATACAGTTTAACCCTCGATTTAAGTGAATTGAACCAACAATACTTGTATCTAAAAAAGAAAAGAGCAAAGTCCAAGTTATACGATGAATTCGTAAAATTTGATCGCTGAAGCATAAAGAAACAAATAAATATTCCTAATTAGATTTTTACAATGTGAAATCAATATAGAATTTCCAAAAAAGTGCCGACGTGCTTTAGGAATGGCCCCTTTATTTTTAAAACTATTTTTGAACACTTTAATTTTTATTTTTATGCAAAAATGTCACTTTTTCGTTTGACACTTTTTTAATTTGTACCCCGTTGGTTGATCAAAGTCAGACTACAAAGTGACGAACTGTCAATTTTACACGGCGCTCACCAAACAACAACATTTAATGTTTGGTAATGTGTGTGAACTCCGTGTTAAAGGGGTGTCAAACTAAAAAGTGACTCCGTTCGTTTGACAACAGTTGGTGAAGAAACAGCATTACGAAAAGGAGAGGGAGCGTTTTTTTTTTTGGGGCTTTTCTTCACCCTCTCTGGCTTGCTTCCGCTGCCGCTGCTGCCCATTTGAACTTTTTCTTGACCGATTCTTTCCGAAGTGCTTACACCACTTAAACATAAAAAAATACCATAAATGGGTCCTAAAATAAAGCTTAGACTGCTGATATTATTGTTTACAACGATAAAGCTTATTTTTCTGAGTACAATGACCCTTTGTACGACCACAAAGAGTTTAAAATGGATTTTTAAATCAATTTTGAAAAATTTACCTCGCGGTCCTTACTTGACAGCTCGTTCCAAGGGGCTCATAGTTGATCCATCGAAAAAATGTTGTCTTGTCAATTTTTTTTTGCATTAAAATGAAAAAAAAGTGATCAGAAACGGTTTGAAATCGTGGTTTTTACCATTGTACATAAAAATTGACACAGGGCTTTAGTACCCAATTTCAGACTATGATTAATTTTGCGATTCTTTCCGTGTTTTCAATCTACTCAACATTTTCCCTCTCCGCGACCGCAGCGCACTCTGCACTCCAGCACGGGAACTCGCTCTCTCACTCATTTTCTCTCCAGCGCCCACTCCCTCGGCCACTGTTTGTTGATGATCTCACAGCGGCCGGGAACTGTCAGTTTCGCAATCGTAAAAAATCCAAAACATTCCAGTTTGCGCACCAACTTTCGCCACCTCGCAATTTTTTCCTACTTAAAAATCGCTCCGTCTTTTCGTAGTGCTTGATTTCGTGAACTATCGATTTCATTAGAGATACTTAATTTGTTTATTTTAAATAGTTTAAAGTTCCGTCGCGTTTTACTAACCACGCACACAATGTCCACGTTCCGCTTCCAGAAATGGTTCCATGTCCGTGTGGAGCACTAGCACGGCCGGAATCGACACCGTACTTGCGACAACGTTGGGCGCGGCAGCCCTCAGTAACGCGAAAACCTTCAGCACAACCCACTTGCCGAGCAGCGGAGGCGCGCTGGTCGTGACGCAGATTCCCAACGGAACCACCGGCCACGGTCAACTTCAGCCCCAGCACCTGCACCACCATCACTTCATCACCAGCAGCAACAACAACAACAACAATCTCAACGGCGCCGCGTCCCTGAACCACAGCCATCAGCACCTGCTCGGCAGTGGGAACCACCTGGCCACGGTGACGACGAGTTCCGGCGGAGGAGTCCCCGGGAGCAGTCACAGCACCAGCAGCAACAACAGTCACAGTCATTCCCCGCCGAGCCACGGTTCGCTGCACAACGCCGTCGGAGCCGGTCTGCAGCAGTCGTCGGTGGCCTGGAACCGGACCAGTATTTGCAGCACGCACAATAAGGTAGGAGGGGGAATAGTTTGAAATTTTATTGCTTGTTTACTGATAAGAATCGACACCAATCGCTTACAATGAGGGCATAGGAAAAGTTTGTGGAGTGCGGGCATTTGGACGTCAAGTGTTGGGGTGGATTATTTCACGCTACTCGTGCAAGATTAATATATTTCAATGAAATGCTTTAGCGTCTATTTATCTTGATATTTATTAAAAATGTTATGCTCTTCGGTTAAATACCTGAGTTTAAACAAGTCTGTTAACAACACACTTATCACAATTAAAAAAATAAAAATATTTCGAGTGCAAGCAAAGAAAACAAACACTGGCTTAACTGAGATTTGTTTATTCTCGTTATGCCGGTAGTTGGTACAGAGTGCTTTAGCTGAAAACAAACATTTCCTCGGCGTGATTGGCGCAAATCTTTTTTTTTTTTTTGTCTATTTCTTTCACAAAATTCGTACACCCTCAACCAGATGATACTGCAGACGAAATGAATGAATGAAATAAAATTAAAAATATATTGCACTCGGACAAGTTGTGGGTGTGATTTTTCTGTTTCGCCCACAAACGAAAATTGCAAAAAGGCAATGAATAAAAACAATTGCTTGTATAATTAGTCAGTGCAATGGACTTTTGCTTCACATTTCTTCTCACCAACCAAGGGTAGATGCGCAAAGTATCGAGTTGTTTTCGTACTTGATTTTCGGAAGTAGATAGATCAAAAATGGCACCATTTACCCTCGTTTGAAGAAGCGATTGCGCGCCCCCCGCGGGACGCCACATTTTCAGCACATCGTTACTTGGGTGAAAGTGTTCCGTCGACATCTGGAGCTGTGCCAAATGCGGAGGATGGCTGTATTGGCGCTGAATTGGTTCGGTTTAATTTCCACACTAAAATATAACAGTTTACTTTTCTAGATTTAATTTTTGGTAAACTGACGCTTATAAATATTATTTATTTAATGAACATGTTAAAAATTTTGATAGTTTCATGTTTTATCAAAAGACTAAGACTTTTGTAACAAATTTAAAGATTTTCTTTCACTAACAAGATAAAATTTATTTTTTTTTCTCAATTTTGAATTTAAATTCAAGTTCTGTGACCACATTTTAGTTAATTTTTTTTTGTGATTCTATTATCCGAAGTGAAATTTTTCCGAGGCTTTCGGATAATCGAGATTGGACTGTATTTCATTACCGCATTTCCAAATTAGGTACTGCAAATCATTTTTTGGGTCATATTTGAGCTGAACGACACAAAATCAGACCACCAAAAAAAGGCAATCTTAACTTAACTATCCAAGAACAGATAAGTCGGGAAAGTCGGGAATTCTCCAAAATCCCCCAAAAATCTGGAAAAAAATCAGAAATTTGTTATTTTTTCCAGAACGTCGGGAATCCCAAGCATATTTCTCGAGTGAGTTTTTAAAAAGCCGTAAACGCCACCGTGCCCTCCGACACTTATTTTCGATTTTTTCCAAATTGAAACAAAATTTCATTGATTGTTAGTTAAGGGCACTTGAAGAACGTGTAGATGAACAATCTCAAGTATTTTTGAAATTGGTTTTTCGTAAGTAGGTCGAATACCGATGCAAAAAGGGCTGTGTTTACCAATGGCTGTTAAGTCATTTTGAAAACTAATCCGATATTTCTTGAAAATTATTTTACAACTCTTGAAGAATTTAGTGATATTTTGTACAATTTTCAAATTAAATTCACTAAATTAACTTACTATAAATTTAGGGTCCCTTTCACTATTTCAATCTATTTGAGAATGAAAAGCTGTTTAAGACATTAAAATTCTAATAAATATTGGATGCATGTGACACATATTTTTATATTTTTTGACGAATCATGAGATTTTTATTAATTTTAGTTTATAAAACAAGATTTAGCATCTAACTTAAAACAACAGCAAAGTTAATGAAAAACTAATATAAATATTGAAACTGATTTATTTAAATTTTGTTTTATTTTGTCACATTGATTGAATATTTCCCTTGAACTTTCTTATGAGTATGGGTAAATTACTATACAGCAATTCCCCACAAAAACAGCATGGTTCGAAAAAAGTATTTTTTTTCGTATTTTTTTGTTTGGCCATTAAAGTGACCTACGCCGTGTTAGGGTGGTCCAAAAAATGGCAATTTTCGTCGATTTTTGCAAAAGCCACTTTTTTTCAAAAAATCATAACTCCGCACCATTTCAACTGATTTTAGCTGTCTTGAGTGCAAACGAAAGGGTATTAGATAGGCTTTTAAGGAAAAATAGTAAAAGGTTTCAAATATCTAGCCTTACATATGAAAAGGTCAAATGAAAAAATTAAATACTCTTTTGAAGGTCTCGGGATATAGGCTCTTTGATCTGAAAATATTTGTATCAGATTCCTCGGAAAATTTTACATAATATCAAAAAATGGTGAAGTTATGTTTTCAATATTCCGAGATACTATTTTTTGAAAATAAAAACTGTGTTTTTCGACGCGCCGCGCGCAAAACCCGGAAAATTACGAAAACAGCAAAAAATAGACTTTTTACTAAAACTGCGATAACTTAAAAATTTCAGCGATGAGCTATACATGTTAGGGTACCAAATTTTTTTCAAGCGAATCCTAGGTATTTTTCTAAATTCGTTGAAAGAATAATAACAGCAATCATGTTTTAAGCGTTGTTTGGTTGAAATAAAATAAAATTAAGAATACATTTTTAAATTCATTTAGCCATTTTTAGTTGTCTATCAACACTATACTTTTGGCAATTTTTAAAAATAAACATTGAAATTATAAATATTGTTGACCTTCCATTTTGAAGTATTTTTTTAGAAATTTGTAGTTAGGTTCCTGTTTTAAAAAAAAATTGTCAATTGTCTATTTCTTAAATTCATTTAGATTTTTTGTATAGTTGACATTGACTTTTTATAAAAAGTTTTTTTCTAAATCATTTTTTAGATACGAAATGCCTTTTATTTGAGTTTCTATAAAAGTCGGGAAAAAGTCAGGAATTTGAAAATGGGATTCGAGTGGTCACCCTGTAAATGTTCTCTATAAGACAAAAAGACAAAAACTTTTTTTCTATCAGAATGCATTTTCGAAAAAAATAAATAAAATTGTTGCAATCAAAATTTAAAAGGTTAATTTTGAATAGAAAAATTACTTGATGTTTCGTTTTTTTTTGTAAGCTAAAACTATAAAATTCAATCTAGTATTTACGTATTTCTGCTTTCTTATTGAAATAAATTTAATAATATATTTTTTTTCCTTTTTGCCTTCCTCATTACTGAGAAAAGGCTATAAAATCACTCGAAAAATGAACTTCCCAATTAGACCTCCTAGACTCACCTTCATGTATACCTATCGACTCAGAATCGAATTCTGAGCAACTGTCTGTGTGTGTGGTGGGATGTTGATAAAAATTTGTCTTGGGGTCCCATAAGTCGCTATTGAATATTATGCTGTTTAGTTAAGTACTTCAAAAGTTATGCTATAAAAATGATTATGACTAAAGTTCGGAAGATTGTAAAAGGGTGGTTTTTGTAAGGAAACCCGTCATGTTGTAGATTTTTAGAAAGGTATTTAAAAGACCTTTCCAACGCGGCCAAAACATTGACAGCCCTATCAAAAGTTATATGCACTTAAGTGTAATTCATGCACTTTTCGGAAGCCGGATCTCATAATATCTGAGATGAAAACGTTGTCCGGATCTTTTATGCAACCTGTCGTTGGATAGGTTATCAAAGGACCTACCCTATCATAAGTTGTAAGCACATAAGTGCCCAGATATATGAAGATCTGACTACTCAATCTGATGGTATGAATAATAAGTCAAGTTGATAGAACACTGAAAAGTCCGCCCTTTTGTATCTATTTTGGATAGCATTATCCTTCAAATGTGAGGAAGGCCAACCACCTGAGAGTGGATTAAGTTACGTTTTTGTAGGTAAAACTACATATTATGTTCCAATTTTAAAACTATTCAAAGATTATTTCATACCTTTATTATTGCCTTTTTTTAACTAAGCCAAAAATAAAATAGAAAAGCTTTTAAAACATGCAGTTCCATATTTAATAAATAAAACATTGAGAATATCGACTAGTTTGGTTTATCCTTAAAAATATAAAGGAGTATGTATTTGTATAAAAAATTAAAAAAAAATCGGGATGTCCTCACCTGGAAAAAATGACACGTATAGATCAGATACGTAATAAAATAACGCTCCCTTATAGCGACCGTGACTAAAGGTTGTGAGTTCTCTTTTTTTATATACTTTAATTTTTTTATTGCCTGCACGAGCATTCTCTTTCTATAGCTTCTTCTTTTTCTCTCGTTCCCGAACAATCGCCGAAGATTCTTTTGTTTTCTCCGAAAACCGCAATGGAAAAACGCGTTCCGGAACGGTATTGGGAACCGAACGTGAAAGTTGGGAGATGAGATTTCGGGCATGATAATTGTAGTCACTGAGAATCGGAAGTTTGGTATTTTTACAACTCTGATTACAAACCAAAATTTTGAAATTTCAATGAAAAGTGCGGCGGGTACATCGAAAAATCACAAAAAATCAAAACATTTTTTAATAAACATATTAAAAATTATTCTACACACAGGGGTGATGCATTTTACCTGATTGCACTTAAATTTTTATTAAAGTTTTGAAGATTTCTTCAAAAAACAATTTTTTTCCTCAGATTTTGCGTGCTGAATAACATTTGAAAAATATTAACAACAGTCCATTTTTTCAATTTCTTTTAGAGCATATCCATATAATCTTAACTTCCCACTTAACTTCACACTCATCAAAAGGGCCAACTTAAAAAAACAACAACAACAAAAACAAACAGCAAAACCAACTGAACTGGCGCGGTACACAGAAAACCGGTCTCCGTGTCTTCGTCGATCGCTTCTCAGCTCTGTTTTTTGTTTTGCTATTTTTCCATTCACCCAACGTTGTTTGCTGCTCTTTCTTTTTTTCCAAACCTCACACGCCTCAACCTTTTCGGCTCAGTTAAGTTTTCTGCGCGATCGCGACCGACGGCTTTTCTCCGTACGACTTTCGAAGATCACGCGAGTTTGTCAGTTTTTCACGCAAACTTATTATTTTTTTGCGCGATTTTTTATGATTGTGTCAAATTCCTCGCACACTGACATCGGAATGAAAGAGAAAAAAAAGTGAAAAATGACGACGATGAAAAATAACCTGCATTAGTGAACCCCCCAACCCTGCCCGCTACTCTCGAGCCAAGTTTATTTTTCTCAAACTAAATGTGACATTTTTTTTCCTTTTCGCCAAGATCGTTGTGCTGAAATTTCGAAAAATTTCTTGGACCAATAACCAATTTGGTGGGTTTAGTTTGTTTTGCTTCGCGATCGCGGACTGATTTGTGTCGGGTTTCCGCGCCGAATTAGTGAGAGTTGTTAAATAAATTGCACTTGCAAAAGTGACTTCTCAAATTGTTTGTGTAACCAAGTGGGGCTTCTCCAGAACCTTGTAATTAATGTGTGTGTGTAAATTATGTTGCTGCAATCGCGCTTGTCTAAATTAAAACCAAGCAGGTCGCTAATCGGCCGATTCTATGGAAGGCAACGACTCATGGCTTGCTGCGAACATTTGATTAATATGAGTGACTCGATTCACATTATCGGCGGTGACATACAAAACTGCGATGTTAGGCTGGTTCAAACTTTTTGAAAGAAATCTTTTTTTTTTCTATTCCGGTTGAAATATTTTGTTGGTGCCTTCGGTATGCCCAAAGAAGCCATTTTGCATCATTAGTTTGTCCATATAATTTTCCATACAAATTTGGCAGATGTCCATACAAAAATGATGCATGAAAATTAAAAAATCTGTATCTTTTGAAGGAATTTTTTGATCGATTTGGTGTCTTCGTGGATATGAACTATACTAAAAAAATGACATACGGTTAAATTTTTTTGATGGTTTTTAATTTCACTTTTTTTCACTAAAACTTGATTTGCAATAAAACACTGTTTTTTTGTATGTTTTTCCAAAATTGAAATATTGGTCGCAAAATTTTTTACTTCATTTTTCGATGTAAAATCGAAATTGCAATCAAAAAGTACTTCAGTGAAATTTTGATAAAGTCATCATTTTCAAGTTATAGCAATTTTTAGGTAAAACTTGATTTGCAAAAAAAAACACTATTTTTATTTTTTTTATTTTTTGATATGTTTTAGAGGACATAAAATGCCAACTTTTAAGAAATTTCCAGAATGGGCAAAAAATCTTTGACCGAGTTATGAATTTTTAAATCAATACAGATTTTTTCAAAAAATCGAAATATTGGTCGCAAAAATTTTTAAACTTCATTTTTCGATGTAAAATCGAATTTGCAATCAAAAAGTACTTTACTGAATTTTTGATAAAGTGCACCGTTTTCAAGTTATAACCATTTTTAGGTAACTTTTTTGAAAATAGTCGCAGTTTTTCATTTTTTAAAAATAGTGCCCGTGTTTGCCCATCTTTGAAAAAAAATATGTTTGAAAAGCTGAGAAAATTCTCCATATTTTGCTCTATTGAACTTTGTTGATACGGCCCATAGTTGCTGAGATATTGCCATGCAAAGGTTAAAAAACAGGAAAATTGATGTTTTCTAAGTCTCACCCAAACAACCCACCATTTTCTAATGTCGATATCTCAGCAACTATAGGTCCGATTTACAATGTTAAAACATGAAACATTTGTGAAATTTTCCGATCTCTTCGAAAAAAATATTTTTGGAATTTTCAAATCAAGACTAACATTTCAAATGGGCGTAATATTGAATGTTTGGCCCGTTTGAAATGTTAGTCTTGATTTTAAATTTTTGAAAATATTTTTTTCGAAAAGATCGGAAAATTTCACGAATGTTTCATGTTTTAACATTGTAAATCGGACATATCTAGCAAAACAATGCAAAAAGACCGAACCCGAAGTGTAAACAAAGAGTCTATCCTGCTCATTCCGAATGTAAACATCAACTGACGTGAGCAGAATAGACTCTGTGTTTACACTTCGGCTTCGGTCCTTTTGCATTGTTTTGCTAGATATAGTTGCTGAGATATCGACATTAGTAAAAGGTGGGTTGTTTGGGTGAGACTTAGAAAACATCAATTTTCCTGTTTGTTAACCTTTGCATGGCAATATCTCAGCAACTATGGGTCGTATCAACAAAGTTCAATAGAGCAAAATATAGAGAATTTTCTCAGCTTTTCAAACATATTTTTTTCAAAGATGGGCAAACATGGGCATTAATTTTAAAAAATGAAAAACTGCGACTATTTTCGAAAAAGTTACCTAAAAATGGTTATAACTTGAAAACGGTGCACTTTATCAAAAATTCAGTAAAGTACTTTTTGATTGCAAATTCGATTTTACATCGAAAAATGAAGTTGAAAAATTTTTGCGACCAATATTTCGATTTTTTGAAAAAATCTGTATTGATTTAAAAATTCATAACTCGGTCAAAGATTTTTGCCCATTCTGAAATTTCTGAAAAGTTGGCATTTTATGTCCTCTAAAACATATCAAAAATAAAAAAATTAAAAATAGTGTTTTTTGCAAATCAAGTTTTAGTGACAAAAGTTAAATAAAAATCACCAATTTTTTTACCGTGTATTATTTTTTTCAGTGTAGTCCATATCCATACCTACAACTTTGCCGAAGACACCAAATCGATCAAAAAATTCCTTCAAAAGATACAGATTTTTGAATTTTCACATATCATTTTTGTATGGACAGCTGCCAAATTTGTATGGAAAATTATATGGACAAACTAATGATGCAAAATGGCTTCTTTGGGCATACCGAAGGCACCAAAAAAGTTTCAGCCGGATTAAAAAATACAAAAATTAAAATTAAAGAAAAAAGACCGATTCCGTAGAGAACTGCTCTTTTTTGAACTTTGTTGATACGGTCTTTAGTTGCTGAGATATTGTTTAAAAACAGACAAATTTATGTTTTCTAAGTCTCACCAGAACAACCCACAATTTTCTAATGTCGAAATTTTACGATTTTTCCGAAAACAATATTGTCATTTTTTCAATCAAGACTAACATTTAAAAAGGTTTTGATTGATTTTTTTTTGATTTTACATCAAAATAAACGTCAAAATCTTAAAAAAGTCGAAATCGTCAAAAAATTACATGAGACAAATATGCGTAGAAGTTTATTTTCTTAAACTTTGGAAAATATTTGCAACGGCTTTTTAAAGACAAAAGAATATTTTCAGATCAAGAAACTTTTAATTTTCTATCAAAATAAATAATTTGAACCAGTCTACCAGCACCATTTATGTTCAGTCGATCGTTTCTTCTTCTTGCAAGCACTTTCTTGCTGTTTTTTTTTGCTTGTTGGCTGGTTCGTATGTTTGTCCAACACTCCTTGTAATCGTTGGAAGTGAAGCGTGTGCGTGCTCCACGTCGCCCATTCACAGCTAGTCATGTATTTTGCTGTAAACCTTGTAGCCAAATTAATTCCGAATTGTTCTGTTTTTTTCTGTGTCGCGATAATGGTTGTCACCTTGTTTTGATGTAATGTTGTAATATTCATATTATTGGCGTTGTCATCTGGGTCGTTTTAAACATTTCAAATTACTTTGGCAGTTGAAAGCTATTTGCACTCTTCCTGTGCGAGAAACATTCGCTGTTTGTTTAATTGCGGCCTGTGTGGCTTGTCAATACAAATAGCAAATAAATTTCGTTGGTTCTCTCGTTCACTTGCGTACGCTTGCAAATGTGTTGATCTTGTGACTTTGAGAGAAATAAGTGTAGTGTACTTAGAGCAGAGAGAGAGTGCCCGCTGGGAGAGATCAAGCAGCTTCTCTTATCGCGGTCTCGAAGAAAGAGATTTGGTTCAACTAGGAAGGGGGGATTGGGGATTATCGGTTGTAGTTGAAGCGATCGGTACTGAAAGAAACTGTTGTAATTCAATTAAAATAAATTAGCATCAATTCAACACTAGCTTTGGCTGCCATCTTGGATTTAAAAATTCGAAATCACTTTTGAGTCGTTTAAGGGTCTCACTTAGGATGAACAAACAAGAATAAGACAACGAAAAAAAAAAATGCTCCGAAGTTGTGATAATCCGAAGTGAAATTTTATCGATACCATCGGATGGTCGAGTCTAGACTGTTGTTGGATTTCGTATCATTTCCATAAATGGTTTTTATAAAGTGACTTTATGAGCATTTTTTAACTAAGACCGTTAAAAACATTTTGCATCTTAAGTTTTTCCGTAGAAATCTTAAAACAATTTTGGCATCTTCCCGAATAGACGCTAATAACTAAACTAAATTAAATAAATTCATTCCATTTCAATCACAAATGCTATTAAAATAACAGAAAGTGTTATGGATTTTTCTTCAAAAATCATTTTTTGCATAAAAGTTCAATAACAGTTTATGTTATCATAACAAATTTTTTTATTGGTCTGATATTGGTTGAAAGCCAAGACAACTTTGGAATAACATTTTTTGTTTTGGAAGCATACCTTCAACTGTTGTTGCTATGATCGGATTAGTTGCTAAAAGAACAAAAATAATAACAAAGATTTATTCGAAGAATAACTTTAAATGTTATTAGTCTGTTATTACAATAATAATCCAATAACTAAAAAATCATAATGACGAATAACAATTATTGTTATAAATAACAGAAAATGTTATTGGCCTAGTATTTTCAAATATCAAAAAATGTTATTCCCAAGTTATTTTCGTCTGCTCGGGTTTCGATACGATTCTTCCGATCAAGACATCAATCTTCGGCAAGATTGTAGAAATTGATGAGAAAATCTTAGGGAAAAATAATTACAATCTAAAAATAGTAGTTTATGCAACAAGTTGCAAAAAGAGATTTTTTTCAGCACGAGTCGTACATTTATCCAACGAGGTTCACCGAGTTGGATAAATACGAAGAGTGCTGAAAAAATCAAGTTTTGCAACGAGTTCCATACAACATTTTTTGCAATTCCAAAAAACACACAATTTTATGTCAAATTTTCATTTTTTGTGTCAATAAATCGTTTAAATCAAAAAAATGTTGAAAAGTGTTACTTTTCGAAACAAGTGCTGAAAAGTTCAACTTTTCAGCACCCATTTGAGTGCTGAAAAGTAGAACTTTTCAGCATTTATTTTGAAAAGTGTTGCTATTCGATTCTGTTATTTTTGGTACAGAAAAGTAGGCTTTTTCGTCGTTCAAGAATGACAGGAAAAGTAAGTAGTTTCACGACGGAATTGCAAAAAATATATTTATTTCACTTTTCGACACAACAATTGAATTGCGAAAAATAAATCTCAAGAGAAACATTTTTTTTCAAAATATTCATTATTAAAGAAAGTATTAGGAAAGTTTCATTTGAAATTGCAACACAAAACGGTAATTTTTATAAACAATGTTCGTGTTTGTTAAAATAAATTCAAATAACCTTTACAGTTAACCAACTCAAGAATTCCAAACACAAACAAAAAGTTCTGCTATTACCATTTTTACATAAGAACGTGAACTTAGAATTTAACATCACCAGAGTGAATATTTTACATATTAAGGATTTGATAAACAGCTAGACTTTAGTTTTACCGATCTGTGCAATTCTTTCAAAATAACGTGCAAAATTTATTTGAAATTTTATAATAATCTCTTTTTAGAGTTTTTCAGCCCAATTGCAATTTAAAAATTAAAAGATTTTTTTTGTAATTTAAATATTTTTAATAAAGTTATTTAATCAATATTTTGAAGTCATAATTACTTACCGAATTCGTCATTTTTAAAATCTGATGATCTCTTAATTTCATTTGCAGATTTTTTTTTAAGGTCCAATAAACATTTTTTTTTTTAAATTTTTGCTTTATGGGTTTTAAACTTAGACACATATTTGCAACGGTCTTATATATTTTTTTGTTGTTGTTTTTTTAATATGGGTATCAAACAATGCAATGTTCTGTATGCATATTTACTCTTAAATTATATTTTTTTGTAATTTTTTTTAATGATTTTCAATATGGGTATCAAAAGATGCAAAACTATCACTTTATTTAAGTTTTTTATGTTAAATACTCAAATTTTTCCAATACCTTACTTCTTCAAAAATTCAATATGGATGTAAACGATGCACAATGTTGTATGCTTTTTCACCTTTATTAGTTTTTTTTTGTAATATACTTAAATTTTCACAAAATACCGTATTTTTCGAAAATACTAAAAAAAATATGATTTTCAATATGGGTGTCAAACGAATTTACTTGTATTGAGTTTTTTTTTTGTTAAATACTATTTTTTTTCACAAAATACGTTTTTATTTTCGAAAATACTCAAATTATCTTTATTATAGCGAATTTCAAACGAAACAAAATTTAGTATGTTTTTTTCACTGTTGTTTAATACTCAAATTTTCAAAAAATACAGTATTTTTAAAATACTCAAATTTCCATAATTTTCATCAAAAGATGCGAAATTTTTATAAAAAATATTTGTGTTTAAAGACCACTTAATTTAAGAGTCCTTCGAGTGCGAATCAAATTTCTGTATTCCTTTTTCACGTCGTTTTTTTTATTTATTTTTTTTACAAAATACTGTATTTTTTTGAAAATACTCAAATATTCATAATTTGCAATATCCAAAACGAAATTAATTTTTCTCAAAGTTTTTTTTTGTCAAATTAATATTGCGAATTTAGAAAATTTGAGTACTTTCAAAAATACCGTACCCTGTAACAAAATAGTTTATCATTCCAATAACTCTTGAACAGTGAAAATGTCTGTAAAATCTTGCTTCGCTCAATCTCCATAAGAAATAAATAATTTTAAGAAATTTAGTATTTCCGATTAAATTGTATTTTTTTTTTATTTGTATTAATAATTTTAAACTACGAACAATAAAAAAATTAGTGAAATTATAAATATTTTTATATTATTTTTCAATAAAAAGCACAAAAAAACTTTAACTTATTTAAAAAAAAATTACAAAAACAATACCGTGAAAATTAAACATGGCTCAGAAAAAATTTAAAAGGTGCCATTAAAGATAAAAAAAACTATTTATTTAATTTTAAACAAACCGATCTTGATTTTTTAAACTTCTTTTTAAATTATATCCTTAAAATTTCAAATTGAATAATTTAAAAAAATCTGTGGAATCTTAAAATAAATCACAGTAGGGGAAATATACCCTTTCTAATCAAACACCTATCTTCGTCATATGGAGAGTATGATGCTCGATTAAAGCTCCAAAAATACTTTTCACGCTACAAACTTACCAGCAACAGCACCGCCTCGAGTAAGCACGCAAATTTATGCCACTTACTGGCCAAAAAGATCAAATTTAATGCACTATTGATCATATCTGGAGTTTTTTTGAAAAGGTTCAATAAACCAAATTTCCAGTTTTTGCGTTTTGGGTGTTTTTGAAACCGCCTTGAGCCAGGAGTATTGAAAAACACCCAAAAAGCAAAAACTGAAAATTTGGTTTATTGGACCTTTTAAAAAAAAAACTCCAGATATTTTCTATTTTGCGAGACCATTTCTCATCATTTTGGTGGCACACACATCCAAACGCAAGATCAGAGGTAAACTGCGTAAATTGCTTAACGAAAGTCGCCATCAATATCTTTTCACTTGCGCTAAAGATTTCAAAGCACTTTAGATATAAAATTGCTTAGTCACTCACTTGAAAAATAATCCCGAAAAATGTTAAGAATTAGCAAGCACCAACAAAAAAAACAAACGCGCTAAGTCTTTTGACGTTTTAATTTTGAATATCCATTCCAATCGAAGGCTGAAGAAAACCGAGCGAGAAGCGAAGGCAAATAAAGAACAAAGGGTGGCCACCAACACCACCAACATGCTGGTGCAGCGCCTGCACCCTTACCAAAAATCATGACTTTTTGAGTTCCAAATCCCACTTTTCATACGATTTTTTTAGTTCAACCCATATAACCATTTTTATGGTTGTAGTACCTGAACTCAATAAATCGTATGAAAAGTGGGATTTGGAACTCAAAAAATCATGATTTTTGGTAAGGGTGTGTTAGAGTGAGCAAGTGCTGCCAGGAAACTTTCGCTATGAATGCTACTTTTCGTGAGTGTTCGCTTAAAATTTCATCAAAGAGCGCTGGAAGAAAAAAAGAACTAAGCTGAAAATAAAAAAATGGGCGTGGCCCAATGCACTCGACTGATTAGAATGCATTTTTAATTTTTTTTTAAATGCTTGTAAAAGGAATAGCATAACTTTTAATAAAAGCGAAAATAAACAGAAATGTTCACAAAAAGTTGCTCTACTCGTTGGTTTACTTGGTTTTAGTGAATTTCAAGGAACAATCCAGATTATCCAGCATCATTCAAACACGACCGCTTATTAGGCTTAAAATGGGCATATTTCCCCTAAATTGAGTTCGCGTTATTATGAATTCTTCGCGTAAAAAAATTCCGCACAAAAGGAGGTCGCATAAAACGAGGTTTAAATGTATACTTGATTAGTAAATTTTAACAACTTTTGGTTGAAAAAGACAAAATTTATTTAAAAAAAAGCCTTTCCCGACAAACTTCATTCTGCCTTTTTTTTTTCGTTTGTTGACGTTTTTAACTTTTCTGCTTAATCAGCCTCCTGTGATCAAAATTTGATTTTACGTAACTTTTCCCATACAATCTGCAGATTTTCCGTATTCGGTTCCAGAGTGGCAAAAGTTCTAACTTTTTGGCGCAAGTACCTTCCTTGGACTTATACGAACCCAACGTCGATCCAACATTCCGTATTGAATTGATTCGCGTTCGAACAAAACCGTCAAAATTAAAAAGCATTTATGAATGAAATATTTTTATGTTATTTTAAAGAATTGATTCAAGAAAATTGTTAAATTTCACGGAATTTCTCGAAAATCTTTAAATTTCACGCTGTCCGCGAAATCGTGAAAATTCACTAACTCTAACAACAACACACCAATTTTGTCTGGAAAGCTGATGCTTGATTGCTTCGTTGGCCATAGGAGAATTGCTCAACTTTTTTTTACAAAATATTCCCACTTTGGCCCCGCCGTCACAAGAGATAATGACACAAAAATCTAGTTTATCTTTTGCTCAAACAACAACCCTCTCGCGCTTAGTAGATTAGTTGAGTAAATCCCACATACTCTCTGCTTTACCTGTACAGTGTACTTATCGAATCTCGACACAAATTGAGCAAGTGAGAGCGAACAAACGCGAGAGTGAGAGAGAGAGTGTGTTCCGCGCCGGCGCAAACCCCGTCCCACCTTCTCACTGAATTTCCCCCACGAGTCGACCCGGCAAGACATGAGACAATGCATTTACACCCGAGCTGCTCAGAAACGAATCTCTGCCCGAACTCGCCGTACTACAAACCATTGAGCAAGTCGGCGTCTTCCGGAATAACTGCGGCTGCTGCTGCTCCTGCTTCCGGTGGCACCATCGTTCCGAGTGGCGGTGGTTCCGCCCAGCACAAGCATTCGCCGCTGATTGGTGGTGGTGCTGGCAACACTGGTGCGAACATTTTCAACGGTCTTTCGGCGTTTGCGGCCACCGGTGGTGGTGGAGGCGGCGGATTCGGGGCCGCGAACCGTACCAGTGCCTACCTGGCCGACGAGGGTGCTGCCATTGTAAGCGATTTGGGTGACCGTTACTAGAAGCTAAGATTTTTTTTTTTAAATTACTAAATAATTGACTAATTTTCGTTCTCTAATTCCAGCGACGTTCCGCGCTCAGCACAATGTCCCAGCAGGGCGATGAGTACAACTCGCCCAACTACCTGTCCTGGCGGAAGCTGCAGCTGAGCCGGGCCAAGCTGAAGGCGTCCAGCAAGACGTCGGCGCTGCTGTCCGGATTTGCCATGGTGAGTGCCCGCCCTTAAACTTGTGTAGTTGCACGACGCGACAGTCTAAAAGAGCAGGTGTCACGGTCAGGGTCTGCCAGAGGGTGGCCACCGACCCACCGGCGGCGTCATCCGGATTGTGTCACCCAGCGTCGCGCGCGCTCGCGCTTTATTCAACTTGGCGCGACATCGCGATCGCGATCTAGCCGTGTTGTGTTTGTGATGGTGGTTTATAAATAATTAAATCGTAGAATTAAAATTTTTCGTTTGTGACATGCTCTGCGCTTCCTTCATCCTCGCGGAGCCGGGAAGTATGATTGGTTGATGAGGCGGACCGGATGATGACGAACGAGGGAGGTTTGGATTGACAGCCTCCCCTCGTGATCAATGAAACACTTAGATGATGATTTAATTTGCGATTGATTGGACGTTCAGATTGGAATTAGTTGCAATCAGATCAATTTACTATCTAGTTTAGTTGTTATTCCAACGATTTAAAAACAATGGTTACAAAAAATCACTAAATGTATTTGCATTGATTAATTTATTGATTGAATAACCTAAAATTGTTGGTGGAATTGCCAAAAACCTTTTGAAATTGTATTCTTCTGACGAAAGACCTGACGTCCTGTTTTTTTGTAAGGCTTTTTGCAACAACGTAGGCTACTTCCACAAAATTCGAACGAAAAAAATCGTCCGATCTTCTTCTAATTTGACTTTTTAATTAAAAAATCAGAAAATCTCGTAGAAGTGGCGTGTATTCTTATCTCAGTGTTTTTTTTTTCAGAAAACACATCAAATTTCCTACAAGTTTGCCTTTGACCTTATTTGATACGATGCAATGGCTTCGAGATGCTGCAATATTTAAATACTGAAAAAAATAAAAACTAACATTCTCAAAAAATGGCTTTTCTAAGCCTACCCAAGTAACATTTTTAAACCAACTAGCCACCACCTAGTTTTATTAAGGTTTTATGGTGGCATCTTGATTGCTTAATAGTTTTATTTGGGCATTCGCCGCAACCAATAAGCAAGAGCCAGGGTGGCCACTAGGGTGGTCCAAATCTGGACTTTTTTGGGGCTACCCCCTGAAATCAAAGATTGACCCATCACTAGGTTAAATTCCAAATTTGAGCTCATTCTGACCACGGGAACCCCTCCCTCCAATCGCTTAAAGTTTGTATGGGAAAAATCGTCAAAATGTATGGAGAAAAGCAACTGTTTTACTTTTTACCTGTGGAAGGCGCCATAGTTATCCGATGCTTACCATTTCTCAAATGTAGAACCTTCATTATATTTAGAACAACTTTCCCGAAGACACCATATTTTTAGGATTTTTTCCCGCGAAGTTATTAGCGCCCAAAACTGACCATTTTTGCGCGGCCAGCTGTAAGGGGCTACCTAACAACGATGTTTAATTCCAATTCGTACACGCACGTGCTCTCTCGCCGGTTCAAACTCTCTCACGAGTTTGCTTGCCTGCCTGGCTGCCTGCCTGCCTGCTTACCAACAAGCGCGCGCTGTTTCTCTGCTTGGACTTTTGTCGTCGTCGTCGTTTTCGTTTGCTATCCGCTGCGCTGCGTTCTTGGCATGTTTATTATCATTTTCAAGATATATTTAGATATTTATTTCGAGATATAAAATTAAATGTAATATGTGATTAACAATAGATATCATATTATCAGAGCGTGTGTGAGAGAATACAAATTTCGATAAATTTGTTCCTCCATGAATTGTCATCTGTTATGTTATGTAATTGAAATTTATTTCTAGTTTTGGTATCATACCAAACTCAAGACTGGGATTTTAACTCTTCTAGAAAAATATAAGACTTTTTTTAACTTCAGGAAGAACAATACACTTAGACAATTCATCGATTTTGGGAAATGTTTTTTTCACTTTTGTATACTATCAAAAAGCTTAAAACGAAAACATTTGAAGTTTTTCGTAGCCCTATGATTACGATTATTTTTCATTCCATACAAAATATTTTAATCTGCCGAAAATATAAAAAAACTTCCTTACAACAAATTGCGGTATATTTTGCCTTTGACGATTATTAGAAGTTTACGATTCCGAAACATCCAAAAAGTGCAACGATGTCTAAAAGAAAAGCCTCATAAATAGAGATTTTTGAGCTAGCTAGTTTGAAATCTATAATCAAATCGCCTTCGAATGGACAAGCAGTTGGTCGGATGATATTTAGAGTAAAAAAAACAAAATTTGTATTACCTGAAGATTTTTTTAAAATAAGTGAATCATTCTCTCTAATGAGCATATACGAACAACTGCTTGTAATGCTTGGAAAAACGAATAAATCCTGTTCATTTGCTTCAATTTTTTAAACGAGGCTAAGCCAAGGCCTAAGTCTTTTATTCAAATTATTTTTTTTAGTGCACTTTTTTTCAATTTTGACATAATCTAAGAATTTATATGCTAAATATATCTCAAAACAAACCTGCTATTTTAGTTGAAAATTATAATAAACATGCCAGGAACGCAGCGCAGCAGATAGCAAACGAAAACGACGACGACGACAAAAGTCCAAGCAGAGAAACAGCGCGCGCAGGCAGGCAGGCAGCCAGGCAGGCAAGCAAACTCGTGAGAGAGTTTGAACCGGCGAGAGAGCACGTGCGTGTACGAATTGGAATTAAACATCGTTGTTAGGTAGCCCCTTACAGCTGGCCGCGCAAAAATGGTCAGTTTTGGGCGCTAATAACTTCGCGGGAAAAATCCTAAAAATATGGTGTCTTCGGGAAAGTTGTTCTAAATATAATGAAGGTTCTACATTTGAGAAATGGTAAGCATCGGATAACTATGGCGCCTTCCACAGGTAAAAAAGTAAAACAGTTGCTTTTCTCCATACATTTTGACGATTTTTCCCATACAAACTTTAAGCGATTGGAGGGAGGGGTTCCCGTGGTCAGAATGAGCTCAAATTTGGAATTTAACCTAGTGATGGGTCAATCTTTGATTTCAGGGGGTAGCCCCAAAAAAGTCCAGATTTGGACCACCCTAGTGGCCACTCAAGTCGGGAAATCGGGAAAGTCGGGAAAAAAGTCGGGAATTCGCCTAAATCCGCAAAAAATCGGGAAAAAGTCGGGAATTTGTGATTTTTTGTCAAAAAGTCAGGAAAAGTCGGGTATTCTGAGCATACTTGTTTGAAAATTATTTTCAACTTTTGAACAATTTTAAAATTGAAGTCACTCATATCTGCTTTAGTAACTTTCTTTAAATTTAAAGTTCTTTTGACTATTTCAATATATTTGAGTATTAAAAAGCTGTTTAAGACATTCAAAATCTTTATGAATATTGGGGTCTTTGACACAGATTTTCATAATATTTTTCTATGAATCAAATGATAGCTATTATTTTTTGTTCATTAAACAAGAAGTAAAGTCAATGAAAAACTAATATAAAAATAAATCCTAATAGATTCTATTTAATTTTGTCACATAAATTGAATATTTGAAAACAGATTCCAAATTGAATGTGGCAATGTTTTTTTTGTAAATATTATTAATTGTTTAACTAAATTCATTAAGTAATTTAAAATATGTTTTTTCCAAATGTTAACCTTGAACTTTTTTTTTGTGAGTATGTGTAAATTTACCTACCATAAATAAAGCTTTATTTTCAGTTTTCGGAAAACTTAATTATCGCATAAAATCCAAAATTGTAAAAAAAAATTACGTTTTTAAAACATAAAGAAAATTTTGAAAATACAAAAAAAAACAAATCAAGGAAAATTTTGAGTTTTTTGCAATAAAATTGTTTAAAAAAAAAGTCTCATCAAACATTTTGCTTAAAAAAAGTGGGAAAACATACAATCATATCAAACTGAATTTTAATTGAAAAAAAAAACAAACAGTTAAATACTGACCGCTAGATAAATTAGCATTGATTAAAAAATTCAATATCGAAAATTACAAAATTAAAAAGGGAACTTGGCAAAAACATTTTGTTATGAATACCTTGATATTTTTCTAAATCCTTTAAATGAATAATAACAGCGATTATGTTTGAATCATTCTTTGATTTAAAATGATGATGAAGTTTAAAAAAAATAGGATCGAGAGTCTTTAAATTATCTTCAATTCTAGAAAAGTCTGGAAAAAAGTCGGGAAAAAGTCGGGAATTTGAGTGGTCACCCTGGCAAGAGCTAATTAATAGGTTCTAACAGGGTTTTATGGCCCGGACATAAAACCTTGTGACAATAAAAGCTAAATGGTTTTCAATAAGGTTTTATGATAGTTTTAAGAGAGTCTTTAAAACCCAACGGCAATGTCATGCCAAACGGTTTTATCGCATGCTTCTTTAAAGCCAAGGGTGTTTTAGCTGTCAAGTGCCATTAGGCATGCAAAAAGCTTAATTAAAACCACAAGCTCCTGAGAAAGCTTTTAACGCGACCAATTAGCAGTGCATCAATATGGTGCTAAACGCGTGTTCTGATTGAATGTGATTGACCGCCATCTTGGTTAAAAAAATAGAGAACTGAGAAATTTGATTTAAATTTGACGAAAACTCTCATTTATTCTGAATTTCTGATATAACGTATATAGCGATTGATGTCTATAAATAATTTGAACATTTTTTTCAAAGAATTGCAATAAAATATTTTTTAAACATTAAAAACAATGATTACAAAAAATGATTTTTTATGAAGCGAGTTGATTTTATTGGCTCTATCTCCCCTATATTTATCAATAAAATTTCAACCGCAGCTGAATTTGAACCACCAATTTTGAGATAAAAATAAGCTTTCAAATTATTTTGATTACCTCCAATAACTATTGTTTATCATCGTCATTTTTGCAAACCATCTCCATTTTATCATTTGGCAAGACAAATACTTATTTTTTGACAAAATAAAACCTATTTGGCATAAGACGTTTGAAGACATGTGGAATGTCATTTTTCCTTAACTCATGACTAGGCTTTAAACAAAGATTTTATCAAGGCTTTGAGGATGTTATTAGGATTCAGTTGTAAAGCCTTGAACTCCTATGTAGGTTTTATAAATAGGCCGTGACAATGTTTTGCGGATGTCCTTTTGGGTTTTAACAGAGGTTTATCGGGGTTCTGGGGAGGCTGTTACGACTTAGTGGTTTTAATAGTTTTGGCTGATAGGTTTTATAGCGGTTGTGACAGCTTTGATTATCGGAAATATGGGAATTTGTGGTTTTTTTACAGTACTCTTGAATAGTTTTGAGTTTTTTTTTGTTTTTTTTTTCTTTATGTGATTGATAGTTCGATGCCTCGAAATCAAAGAAAGGGACAAAAAGAAAAAACTTTTTTTAGTCAATTTGTCTCTTTAAAAAAATCGTCAAACATGAATGATTAAGCGTGCAGTGGTAAAAAACTGGATTTTTCATTGACAAAACAAAACTAAATTAATACCAAAATCCACAAAATTAAACAAAAACTTTGTTAAAATATGATTTACACGAATTCCAAGTTATTTTGAATTTTTGGAAGAATAATTACGTTCATGCGAACATGGATTCTCTTTTTTTTCAGTTCAAACCGTGTAATAATAAATTCATAACTGTAATTTTTTAAAATCTAGGGTTTTTTTATAAGGTCTAATGAAGATTTTTTTGTTTTGCTCTTGGTTGTTTTTAAATGCCGGTTTCAAAAACAAGCAAAAACCAAAACTGGAAAAATTTGCATTGTTACAATTATTTTTTGAATTTTATGTCTCTCGGCTCTAAACAAAGTTGAGGGGGTACACAAATTGAAGTAGGGCATTTGTCCCTATTTTGGGCCTAGTACCTATTTTGGGTCTACCAAACATAATTCAACGAAATTGAGCATTTCACCAAATCTGGCAGGAATCTGCCACTTGATAATGATACGTGCAGTCATTATCTTCATTTTGGTGGGCAAGAATAATTTACTTTTTCCTCCTGAATTAGAAATAAAGCAATAAAAATAACACTCTTTACTTTTTTCTTGACAAATCGCTAGTTGCCCATTAGGTAGAAAATTATAGAGTTATCTACGTGCGCATGTATTGCGTATACGTACACGAAAAAGATTGAGGTTAAATTTTGTACCGGCTACGAAATTAATGGTGCGCTAGTGTGTGTGAGGTCGGGCTTAGATAACTCTATAACCACTTTTGCTTACCGCTTGTTGACACTCAGCACCCGGCTTTCATCGCTCAGCACACGAATGAGAGCCGTCCCCCGAATCTCCAACCACCGGCAATATGTTTTTTTGGTGGGTTGCACTCAAAGTAAAAAGTATCCTTTTTTCAAGTTCACCAGTCGTCACCCTTTAAAAGGGTATCGAAAATGTACTGAATTTGACATACCCTTTTAAAAGGGTGACGCCGGGTGAACATTAAAAAAGGATAGAAAGTATCCTTTTTGAGGATTGAAAGTACCCTTTTGAGGGATACTTCTGACTTTGAGTGTGCACAATCTCGTTGAAAAAAACAAACACCAAACTGCCACCAAATCAATAAAATAACTGATTAATAACTTCGTCCATTTCGGATAGAATGGCTCTATATTCAGTCTATTTGACACTTCTACAAATTGTGACAGTGTGTGTGCGCTTTTCACAAGTTACAGTGTTTCTTCCATATTACGGGCTTGTTGTTTTGGATACGCAACAAATGTTTTATTGTGTTTAAAACTCGTAAAGTATGATATAAATCATGTCCAAGCTAATTATGCACGTAATGCAAGTGAAATCAATCGTTCTAATGTTGATTTGTGCTTAAAACATCACAATGATTGAGCATGTTTGTCGACCGAATTTGTGCGGCTGTACTGTGCGAGCTGGGGCTGAACCGTACGTCAAAAAAGTTGACCACGTGCTTCGAGATTTCAACCAATCAGAAGGTAGGCCGAAAATATGCACAAAGAAAGTCGTATGCTAGAAACAATATCCCCAAAATAGGGACAAAAATGTTTCAGTTTCTCGGGATTATACAGAAATATAAAGTATTTTCGTCAAAAATGTGATTAAGTAAGAACATTAGCATTAAAAAACTAACTTATTCATGTAATAAAAGCAAGGCTGCCTATAGCAGCCTTTGAGAATACATCAAATAAAAAGTGCGCTCGGCTTAGTAGGCCCAAAATAGGGAAAAATACCCTAACAAGAAATGGTTTCCACATTTGATTGTGTTTTTTTGCTGTGATCTCGTTAGGGCCCTATAGAGGAAGACATTTAAACTTTTTTTTAATGATTTTTCGTAATATTTTCACTAATTTTTTGTATAAGAAATGCCTCTTATATTTGAGGTTTTGGAAAGGTCGGGATAAAGGTCAGGAATTCAAAAATCCAGTTAGCATTCGAAAAATACCTAAATTTTGAAAATGTGCTTGGTTTTTGAAATATATCCCTCCAAGTTTTTTTTTAAATATAAATTTGAACATATTTTTTTCGAATTTGTTTTTATTATTTTGTCAAAGAAACATGAGCAATTCTCTACAAAACCGGCTGATTTCGACCATTTTTATTTTTTGTATTTTTTGATTTGGCTCAAACTTTGTGGGGGCCTTCCCTATGACCAAAGAAGCCATTTTGCATCATTAGTTTGTTCATATAAATTTCCATACAAATTTGGCAGCTGTTCATACAAAAATGGTACGTAAATATTCGAAAATCTGTAACTTTTGAAGGATTTTTTTGATCAATTTGGTGTCTTCGGCAAAGTTGTAGGTATTGTTAAGGACTATTTAGAAAAAAATAGGTACACGGAAAATTTCCCGATTTTTTTATTAACTTTTTTCTCACAAAAACTCAAATTCCCAAAATACGTATTTTTTGATTTTCGAGATTTTTTTATATGTTTTAGGGGATAAAAATCCGCAACTTTTGAGCTATATAGAAACATGGTCAAAAAATCTGCCGCCGAGTTATGATTTTTTGAAAAACTGGTGATTTTTGGAAAAAATCGAAATTTCATACATAAATTTTTTTTTGACCTCATTTTTTTATGCAAAATTGAATTTGCAATCGAAAATTACTTTACAGATTTTTTGATAAAGGGCCCCGTTTTCAAGATATAGCCACCGAGAGATTGATTTCAGCGAAATATTTGCAGTTTTTCGATTTTTAAAAATAGTGACAACGACCTCCGTGTACGCACGAGAGCAAGCAGCAGTCAAGTGCTCAGTGCTCTATATTTTTTTCGAAATTTTCCGCCGTAGTCTAACGTGATTACCCGCGAGTTTGCTCCTGCAGCATGCCAAAGGCCGGCCGTGGCCGTGGCAGTTCGAGTGCGGCCTCGAAAAACCCGCGAAGTTCGTCTACCGGCCGTGTGCAAAAAGGTAAACAAGCCAACGCCGTGTCGACCGCCATCGCGCAGGGGAGCGTGAGCGCAGAAGGCATCGACAAAAAGTTACTACATCCCGGATATGTCCCAAGATCACCAGTGCGAACCCGTTCCGGTACTTCCGGTGCCACGACCAACACGTCGACATCCGCCAACATTCCCATCAGGAACGAGTTCCAAATGCTGAGCGACGACGAAGAAAACAACAACAACACCGACGGTAGCAGCACTACCGACGACGACGAATACGATGAACGTGCACGGAAGAAAGTGTTGACGTCAAAAACGAATAATTCTCCAAAGGAACGTAGACCACCTCCAATCTATGTTTTGGACACGTTGACGGACGATATTGACGAGTTGCTGGAAGGCCTCGGATATTGTCTGAAAATCGGTAAGTCGTCAGTGCAAGTCTACACATTTGACAGCAAGAACTTCGACCTGGTTGTGGAGAAATTGAAGAATAAAAACTTCAAGTTCTACACATTCGACCCCGTGCAGAAGACTGCCGTGAAGGTCGTCTTGCAGGGGTACCAAGACCGCCCGATCTCCGACCTAAAGAAGGACCTCTCGGGTGCTGGAATTACGCCGCGTGACATAAAAGTCCTCTCGCGGAAGACAACGGTCACAGGTACACACACACTGTACCTGTTGTACTTCGACCGCGGCACCGTCAAAATTCAAGACCTGCGGAAAACTAAGGCGTTGGACGGTTTTGGGTAAACTGGCGGTTTTACTCAAAGAACCCGACGGACGCAGCGCAATGCCACCGTTGCCAGAAATTTGGCCACGGCTCGCGGAACTGCAACCTCCCGCCCCGCTGCGTGAAGTGCGGTGAAACACACCTCTCGGAGGCGTGCACTGCCGTGCAAGGCGGACTTGGGGGACAAGGCAGAGCAAACCAAGGCGCGCATCAAGTGCGCCAACTGTGGAGGTAACCATACCAGCAACTACCGTGGATGCAGCGCACGGAAAACCTACATCGAGGAGCAGGAAAAGAGGAAAAAGAAAGCAGCAGCGTCCCACCCTCCTCAGCGAAGTACGAGCGTAACCGTGCCGGCTGCTGGTCATCGTGCAGTTCCAGCGGACAACCCAGCGTTCCCTCCTGGATGGGGTCGATCGTTCGCCAGCGTGGTCGCTGCCGGTAGCGGCAATGCGGCCCAGCAAGAAGTCACCGGGGAAGATCTCTTTACCCTGCCGGAGTTCTTTGCTCTCGCGGGGGAGATGATGACGCGGTTCCGGACCTGCCGTAACAAAGCGGAGCAATTCCTGGCCCTTGGGGAGCTGATGATCAAGCACATCTATAATTGATTAAATTTTGCTGTGATCTAGTTGTAAGCTTTTTCTATTCCTATCCCCTATCATTAGCAATTGCGTAAGTTTTTGAAAACTTTTTCTTACTCTTGTTTGTGCATTTAATTAACAGTAATAATTGCTCTAAACCGAATTAAGACGTAACACACAGCTGAAATGAACACAAAAACTCTGTTAGGTTCATAATATGTACAAATTGTAATTTGATTATTCACAAATAAAACCGAATTGAATTGAATTGAATAAAAATAGTGACCATGAGTGATCATTTCTGAAAATATTTTTTTTGAAAAATGAATTTGCTATAAAATTGTCTAAGAGACATCGAAGATTGGACCTCTGGTTGCTGAGATACAGCGGCTTAAAGAAAAAGAAACAAGAAAATTGAAATTTTCTAATTCTCACCCAAACAACCCTCCATTTTCTAATGTCAATATCTCAGCAACTAATGGTCCGATTTTCAATGTTAGTACATGAAACATTCGTGAAATTTTCCGATCTTTTCGAAAAAAATATTTTGAAAATTTTTAAATCAATACTAGCATTTTAAATGGGCATAATATTCAATGTTTGGCCCTTTTAAAATGTTAGTCTTGATTTAATTTTTTTCAAAATATTTTTTTCGAAAAGATCGAAAAATTTTACGAATGTTTCATGTATTAACATTGAAAATTGAACCATCAATTGCTGAGATATCGTCATTAGAAAATCGTGGGCTGTTTGGGTGAGACTTAGAAAACTTCAATTTTCGTGTTTCTTTTTCTTTAAGCCGCTGTATCTCAACAACCAGAGGTCCAATCTTCAATGTCTCTTAGACAATTTTATAGCAAATTTTCTGAACTTTAAAAAAAATTATTTTCAGAAATGAACACTCATGGTCACTATTTTAAAAAATCGAAAAACTGCAAATATTTCGCTGAAATCAATCTCTCGGTGGCTATATCTTGAAAACGGGGCCCTTTATCAAAAAATCTGTAAAGTAATTTTCGATTGCAAATTCAATTTTGCATAAAAAAATGAGGTCAAAAAATGTTATGTATGAAACTTCGATTTTTTCCAAAAATCACCAGTTTTTCAAAAAATCATAACTCGGCGGCAGATTTTTTGACCATGTTTCTCTATAGCTCAAAAGTTGCGGATTTTTGTCCCCTAAAACATATCAAAAAATCTCGAAAATAAAAAAATAAGTATTTTGGGAATTTGAGTTTTTGTGTAAAATAAGTTAATAAAAAAATCGGGAAATTTTTTTTCCGTGTACCTATTTTTTTCTAAATAGTCCTTAACAATACCTACAACTTTGCCGAAGACACCAAATTGATCAAAAAGTTCCTTCAAAAGTTACAGATTTTCGAATATTTACGTACCATTTTTGTATGAACAGCTGCCAAATTTGTATGGAAATTTATATGGACAAACTAATGATGCAAAATGGCTTCTTTGGTCATAGGGAAGGCCCCCACAAAGTTTGAGCCAAATCACAAAATACAAATAAAATCCATTTCCGGTTTTGGTAGAGAATTGCTCACATTGAATATTGGACCTAATGGTTGCTATGATACAGCGGATACAAAATGAACAAAATGTTTTACCACTTCGAAAAAAATATTTCGAAAATTTAATGTTTAAGGCCTTTTTTCATATTTATTCAAATCGTCGAAATGTTTTTTTTTACATTGAAAATTTGACCATATAGGTGGTTTTTTTAGTTGAAATATCTTCAAGAAGTATAAAAATTGAAATTACGAGCTATGGTTTCAACATTTTAATGAAAAAAATTGTTTAAAAATGTCCACCTGTCCTGTCCAGTTGTATGCAATCATCACTTTCCAAAATTTTTGAGTACAGTCCAGACTCGATTATCCGAAGGCCTCGAAAAAAATTCACTTTGGATAATCAAATTTTGAGATAATCGAACCACGATTTTTTTATGTCTTCAGGGTTGTTAAAATATCAAAATATCAGCTCTCAGCAACTACAATTATCATGCCTCAAATACAACAGCTCTTCTCTCCTTTTTGAAACTCTTAGCGCCGAACTTAGCCGAACACGTTTTTGTGTTTACACACTCGCGATTGACATTTTCCTTTGCTCTCTCATTCCCGCTTCCACGATCTATCCACAAAAACGTTCTTCTCAACACTGTTTTTATTGGTTTAGCTCGCACACACCGCCAAGAGCATCACCATCAGCGCGCCGGCATCGTAGTTGGCATGTCACTCGGCAAACAACAAGCCAGAAAGTGTAAACATTTACCGAAATTTGTCGCGCGCGCATTCTTCCTCTTTAGACTAACCTTGGTATGCTTTGAATGGGTTTCGGATGCGTTGGAAATAATCATATTTTTTGAATATTAATAATTTCGAGAAAAAATAGAATCCTGCGCTCCAATTAATCGCCGCAGAAAGATATCGTCGCAATGAAACGGTATAGATGAGAGAGTAGGCTTAGAAAAAATCAAAGTAAAGTTGTCTGTCAATTTGAGAAAATCGTGATAATGCGTAAGGGTAATTTTAGTGGAATTCCTAAATCAAACCATTTTTTGAAGTATTTTTTTTTTTTGTAGAAATGGCGACGGCGGCTGCGACATCGTCCGGAATGGCCGGAACGACGACGTTGGCTGGCCAATCCGAGTGTGGACGAAGCAACTGTTGAAGTGACGGAGTTGTCGGTGCGGAAATGCGACGGCTACCCCGGGACCTACTGTGGACAGCGGTGTCCGTGCTATGTCATTTCCAAGTCCTGTTTGGACCTGGTGGAGTGTCGGGGATGTTGGAACCTGCGTCGGGACGATGGTGGGAAGGTGAATTGGAGGGCATAAATATTTGTTTAAATGCTTTAAAACATCTCGATTTTTCCAGGTCCGCCCTCACATTCCAGAGCTACAGAACCTAGAGATCAACCTGCACAACGCAACGGCAAGCGAGGCACTCTCCATAGCCACGACCATCGTACTGTCGCCCTAATCCACCAGCAACGTAAACCCGATAGTCGGTTCCGGCCCGGGAGGTGGCCAAAATCTACGACAAGCTTACTTATAAAAAAAATACAAATTCAATGTGATGTGAACTGGGAAGAGAACAAAATTTAAACGAAATATAAGAAAAAACTAACTTGTTTTTAACTTAATGAACCGCATGCGTGGATAACTTTACTAAAAAAAGTCAAGTGTTTTATCTCGAGCTGAGATTCGAGCATCTCGCTGATAAAATTTGTAAAGGCCTTGAGAAAAAAATTGTTTGAAAGGTCTGGCTAAAGATTCCAAAGAAATCAACTACATACACCAAAGAACAGAAAGCTTAGATTAATTGTGTGGCTTGAAGAGCCAATGATTCCTGAACCGACCCAGTTGAAGATCGCAAAAAAAAAGACCAGGACATCGCGCGGATCAAACGGATGTGACCCATTTAACGGTGCCCTCTCCCAATTGCCCTCTTTACACAGAAATTCTAACTGCCTTAATTCTGGGAAGAGGCACCATGTCAAACCACCATATTCGAATGAATAGAGTATCAATAAAAGAAAGTAGTTCAATTTTAATTAATATTCATATTTTCCGTTAAAATCACTTGCTGCCAAAAATAAACCCATTAAAAAACAAAATGATACACTTGAGCTGAAAATTTTAAGGTGAGCTGTCAGCCACAGAACGCCAAAATCAACAAGATTGCTAGGATCAATTGAAAAAATTCTTGCGCTCGTATCTTTGAGACCCATACAAGAAAATCACCAGAACTGATATTTTCTCAATACGCGCAATATTTTTTTTCTAGATTAGTGCGCAAAGATTCATGGCTAAGGTCATGACGTCGCATCATGGCCGTCTGAATGTGGCCTACTATGCGGTCTTGAAAAATACCGTCTATAAAATTAACGAAACACGACATATTTTGCTTCACACTTTACCTTTAGCTCTACATCCGAGGTCGTAAAAGTGTAAAGCATAGCGTATAGGGTAATGGTACCAATTGTTGGCTTGTGACTTGTAATTTCACACTCCGCAAATTTCAAAGTATTTGGAAATCAGTTCTGTGAAAAACAAAATGTTCAATCTATTCAGCACACTTTTAGGTCCATCGACCCTACTTAAAAATTAAGTGCACTTGTCGTGAAAACTGCCACCGCCGGTCGTCGCTCTTTGCGGTGATTTTTGTCACCCACAAACGAAATTTGGCGGCGGAATGCTACACAGCTGAGAGAACCTTTTTCACACGCTTGTTTTTTTACGACATCGCCACTGCCTTGAACGTGAACTGTGAAGCTTTTTTTTTGCTTTAACTAGCACCTTAAGTTTGATTGATGATCTGGGTTTCAGGTGGGAATATAAATAGTGTTGATGATTTTTGAAAATTTTATTGTTACTTTTTTTACGGTTTGAAAATTGAATAGTTTTAAATCAACATTTGGAACGAGTTTTTAACCAATTGAATCAATTTAATTTCAATTTAATTCCAGGTCGCCATGGTGGAGGTCCAGCTGGACGAGAAGACGAACGTCCCGCCGGCCATGCTGATCGCGTTCGCCATCTGCACGACGCTCCTCGTCGCCGTCCACATGCTCGCCCTCATGATCAGCACGTGCATCCTGCCGAACATCGAAACCGTGTGCAATCTGCACAGCATCTCCCTCGTCAACGAATCGCCGCACGAGCGCCTCCACTGGTACATCGAGACGGCGTGGGCCTTCTCGACGCTGCTCGGGTTGATTCTGTTCCTGCTGGAGATTGCCATCCTGTGCTGGGTCAAGTTTTACGACCTCAACACGACCGCCGCCTGGTCCGCCTGCATCGTCCTCATCCCGGTGCTGGTCGTGTTTGTCGCGTTTGCGTTCCACTTTTACCGCTCGCTCATGACGCACAAGTACGAGGTGACCGTGTCCGGCATTCAGGAGCTGGAGATGCTCAAGGACAATCTGGACCATCAGCATCACCACGGGCCACCGTACCAGTCGGTGCAGATCGTTTGAGGACCGCCTGGAGGGCGACACTGTGATTGTGATTTCCAAAATCTTCTGTTATCTTCTTTTTTTGTTGTTATAGCTCACTTGACGTAGACATTTAGAAAGTCTTGTTTTCCCCTTAAGTTTATCTCAGTATCGCGCAACCTTCCCACCCAAACCAACCACTATTTCTCCACTAGTTCTCTAAACAAACTTATTCTTAAGTAAAACAAAAGTATCCCCAACTACTTACCTTGACCACAAATCAAACACCCAACACTAACAATGTAATTAAGCGCTTAAAGTCGTAATAAAAAAAAGTGAACGAAAGACATACCTACATTACAAGTAAACTAAATATACTAGCTAGTGTTATTAAATAAACAATAACTTAGGGAATCAGCATGAGACGAATGAGGCGTGAAATTTTTGTTAAACGAACACAAACACACCAACCTAATGTAACAACGAGCGCAGGTTATCTTAACAGTTGACAAACTTTTGTTTTGTATAATTTTGAACTTTTTACCAGGAGGAGACTGTGACCTGCGATTGTATATTCTGTATAAAAGTTCTCCTACATCGCATGAATCCACTAATTGTGTAAAATAAACGATAATAAAAACTACCTTTTTTATAAGAAAGCTGTGTTTATCTGTTTTGTTTTGCTACATAATTAGTCACTCCCTTAGGCTCTTTTTTTTTAATTTGCAAAAAATGGCATTTTGGCAAATTTGCCAAATGCAAAGTTTCTCGTGGGCCCTGCTGAGGGCGCCAAACTGTTTGAGGAGGGTGACATTTTTGTTAAAGAACTTGTTAGTCGACGACTATACTTCAGCTCAGTCCTGGTCACAATACATATTGTTGCGTATAAAAGGTAAGTACGGAGCCCGGAAGGAACGCGGCCAAGGCGCATTCTTTTCTTGACTTTGGCCGCGACCAATTAAAAAATTCTCAAATGCTTAAAATTAGAGTTGTATGATTGTAAAAATATTCTAAAATGTAAAGATGCTATTTTTTATTTAAAGATTATTAAATTGTATTTTGTTTGCTTTGGAAACTTTGAAATTCTTAAATTTTCAAATTTTTTGACTGCAAAACTAAAATTAAATTCTCAAATTCTTCTTTCCTTAATGCATTCATTTTTTATGTAAGAACTTTTTTGCCACGATCTTGAATTCCAGAAAATCAGATTTTCTGAGTCATATTTTAGGTTAAAGAACCAAATTTTGAGAAAAATTAAAATTTCGTGATTCGATTATCCGCATGCGGTTAAATTTTGGAAGGACTTTAGATAATCGAGTACGAACTGTATTCAAAAATTTAAATTCTTGATAAGTTTTCGATTTATAAAAATTTGTACTTAAAAAATTCATTACAATTTTAAATTTCGTATTTTGAATTTTTTGGTTTTGATTTTTTGTAATTATTTTCGGTTAATTGAGTACGAACCGTGTTTTAATTTTTAAAGTTCAAAAGTTTTTTATATTTTTGAATACTTGTCTAAACTTTAAAATGTCCTGCTTTTTTAATTTTTATTCATTTGAATTTTTCGATTTTAGGAGCTATTAGACTATGGCTAACAAACAAACAAACTCGCACTTTTTCGCGTTTGACTTGTTTGCGGTAAACGCTCCATCAAGACAAAATGTATGCAAGCTGATGTTTTTGCAAACGCGAACAAACAACGCAGAAAAACTGGCAAACTGTCAAAATGTGCGAGTTAGTTTTTCGTAGTCTAATAACTCCTTAATTCCTATTTTTCTTTAATTTTACCTTGCTTAATTTATAACATTTGTACTTTTGCAATACTTTAGAACGAGTCCACGAGCAGAGCATACTCATCTCTCATCAACTTCACCAATTTGTCCGAAATTTTAAAGGATTTTTTGGACACATATAATTATATTTTTTTGAATTGTAGAATCTTGGAATCAATTTTGCATTTTCTGATTTTTTTATAATTTTTGAGGTTCTGAAACAATGATTATCGGAAATTAAAATTTGATTATCTTATTTTTTTATTTTTGAATAGTTGTATTTTTGAATAATAATTTTTTTTTGCTCAAGTTTAAATTGTGGATTTTTTTGTTTTTAAATTTTGAAATTGTTTTATGTTTGAATTATTACAGTTTTAAATATTAACAAATTTGTAAATCGGTGAATTTTGTATTTTTTTCAGATTAAAAAAAAAATATTTTTTAAATATATTTTTTGAATAAAATTTACTTAGTATTTCAATTTTAAATTGACATTTCTACAGATTTATTTCAAAGTCTCAATTGTGCATTTTTTTTTTGTCAGAAAGTAAAATGTTGATTGTTGAGCAATTCTCTACCAAAACCGGAAATGGATTTTATTTGTATTTTTTTTATTTGGCTCAAACTTTGTGTGGACCTTCCCTATGACCAAAAAAGCTATTTTGTGTCATTGGTTCACCCATACAAGTCTCCATACAATTTGGCTGCTGTCAATATAAAAATTGTACGTAAATATTCAAACAGCTGTAACTTTGGAGTAAATTTTCTGATCAATTTGGTGTCTTCGGCAAACTTGTAGGTATTGTTGAAGACTATAGAGAAAAAATAGGTTCACGGAAAAAAGTTAGTAGATTTTTTAATCAACTTTTTTTCACAAAAAATCAATTTCCCAAAATACGTATTTTTTTGATTTTCGAGATTTTTTGATATGTTTTAGGGGACAAAAATCCGCAACTTTTGAGCCATAGAGAAACCTAGTCAAAAAATCCCGCCGCCGTGTTATGATTTTTTGAAAAAAATGTGATTTTTGGGAAAAAAATAATTTCATGCAAAAACTAATTAGACGGAATTTTTTAATGTAAAATTAAATATTCAATCGAGAAGTACTTTACAGATTTTTTTATGAAGAGCTCTGTTTTCAAGATATATTCACCGGAAGTTTTATTTTAGCGAAATATTTGCACTTTTTCGATTTTTAAAAATAGTGACGATTTCTAAAAATATTTGAAAGGTTCAGAAATTTGCTATAAAATTGTCAAGAGACATTGAAGATTAGACTTCAGGTTGCTAAGATACAGATGCTTTAAGAAAAAAAAAAAAAAAAAAAAAAAAAAAACATGAAAATTGAAGTTTTCTAAGCCTCACCCAAACAACTCACCATTTTCTAATGTCGATATCTCAGTTTTGGCGACATAGACTTTGAAAAATATTTGCAACGGCCTTAGCAATACAAAACTGAATTTTATAAATGTCATTAAATTAACTGTTTAAAATATCCGTACACTATTAAGGCCTGATTCAGATGAGATCTATCAAGAATAAAAAATTATCCCGATTACAAAAACATTTCTGATCCCTTTTTTATGCATTTTAAATCAAAAAATAAATAGATTTACAAGACAAAATGTTACTCTGGATCAACAATGGTCCCCTTGGAGTGAACTGTCTAGTAGGATGAAGGGCCGCAAAGTTAAATATTTAAAAAAATGGATTGAAAATCAATTTTAAACACTACGTGGTCGTAAAAAAGGTTATTATACTAAAAAAAATGCTTTATTGTTGTGAACAGGCTTAATTTTAGGACAAATTTGGAAATGCGCATGAATTTTGTTGGTCGGTGTAATCTATGTATTTAAAACAATATTCCTGTAATTTTAGATATTTTGAAGCACCCCTAAGCGTTAACCCCTCACATTTAAACAGTCCATTATTTGTCCCTTTCCTTTTGTAATAATTTTAAAAAAGCAATATTTTTCAGAAAATCACATTTTTACCTAATTGGTTCCTAAAATGAAGCTTAGATTGCTGATATTATTGTTTACAGCGATAAAGCTTATTTTTCTGAGTACAATGACCCTTTGTACGACCACAAAGAGTTTAAAATGGATTTTTAAATTAATTTTGAAAAATTAACCTCGCGGTCCTTCTTGACAGAAAAGCTCCTACTTGACAGCTCGTTCCAAGGGGACCATAGTTGATCCATAGAAAAAATGTTGTCCTGTCAAAAAAATTTTTTGCATTAAAATGAAAAAAAGTGATCAGAAATGGTTTTTAATCGTGTTTTTTACCGTTGTACATAAAAATTTACATAGGGCTTTTAGTACCTAATTTAACCATCTTCACCAGTGTGCTTGCGTTTCGAGTGCTCACCACCAGGGCGGCAGCACCATCACCAAGAAGCGGAATCCATTTTGTCCTCCTCCTTCCTTAATCCATCCCTGTCCCCTCTAGTTGAGCTGTCAAAACAAAAGAAAGTGAAATTTTGACAAGCGCGCATTATTCGTCGATCGTGCGCGAATCGTGTGATAACATTTCCCTGCAAATCGTGTTTTAAAATTCGCGTAATTTAACCGTTTTCAGCTAGATTAGAGCGCCGCGCAGCTTCCGCCACAGAAACGATGGGCACCAAGCGGAAGGCGGAGGACCAGGAAGTGTTTGAAGTCGAGAGTGACGAGGAGGGTGAGGTGCGTCAGGGGGTTGGAGGGCCTCGGGACGATGGCGGCAGCGATAGCGACGTCGAAATACAGGAAAAGACGATTCCGGTGGTGAATGTGGACGACGATGAGGAGATGGACACGGCGGCGAAGGAACCACCGGATGGACCGGATTCTCCTGAGGGTTTTATAGGTCCTGCTCCTAGGGGGGAAGGGTTGAGTGAGGAATCGAAGCAAGCCGTGACGATGAAGGGGTCTTCTGACAAGTTGCTTCTGAGCATGACGTTTAGGGACGCGGAACTGTTTCAGCTGTTCAAAGGTTCCCTCACGGAATATCTGAAGACGACGTTCCAGCTGAAGTTGGCCGGCCAGGAAGTGGACGTTCTCCACCAAGTGGAGAGCTGCTCCATTCAGATACTCAGCAAGCAACCGCTTCCGGAGAAGGAGCCGGAATCTGGTCCCGCCGTTTGTCCTCCCACCACTCCAACCCCGAAGGACAATCCTTCGGCAAAGGTCGCCGAAGACGACGGGATGTTTGTGATTGATTCGACGCCCGCCAAAACGGCCAAGGGAGGTCCCATCGTGCCGAGCTACAAGAAGGCGCTCCAGAAGGTGCTGGACAATTCGCCGTCGGCCAACGCAGGAGACAGCGCCACGAAGCGGCCAAAGCCACGGCAGCTGTGCTGGAACTGCGACGGCGATCACGGTCTGCGGGACTGCAAGGAGCCGCGCAACTTTGCCAAGATCAGCAAGATGAAGCAGGAGCACATGAAGAAGATGGACCGGTATCACGTGGATCTGGAGCAAAAGTACGGCCACATTGTGCCGGGCAGGCTTTCGGACGAGCTGCGGCAGGCGCTGGGATTGAGTGAGTTTGGATTTGAAAGCCGTTATAAGCCATTATTCTAACAATTCTTCCTCTTCAGAAAAGCGCGACCTCCCCGTCCACATCTACCGGATGCGGCTGTACGGCTACCCGCCCGGCTGGCTCGAGGAGGCCAAAGTGACGCACTCGGGCCTGCAGCTGTTTGACTCGCGCGGCGCGCCGGTCCAGGACTCGGACGAAAGCGACGGCGAGGTGGACAACGTCAAGCACAAGTTTGACGTGCGCAAGATCATCAGCTATCCGGGCTTTAACGTGCCGGCGCCGACGGAGTTCTACGACGATTCCAAGTTTTTCGGCGTGCCGCCGCTGCAGGAGCACCAGAGCCGCGAGCGGATGATCCAGAGTTTGGAGGGTTCGCTCGTGCAGGGCTACCGGCGGAAGAAGCTCCGGTTGAGTGGGGCTGGGGCGTCGGAAGGGCCGCAAGCGGCTGCCGATATGGAGTTGGATGCGCCGGATGAGGGTAGCTTCACGACGGTCGATTCCGTTGGGGAGTGTGACTCGTTGAAGGCGGGAGGAGTGAACGGAGCAGCAGTGGTGGCCACGGCGGAGAATCGGCCCGCTGATGAGGAACCCGAGGAGGGTGAGGTGGACGAGGACGGGGACGAGTTGAAGCGGCCGGAAGAGGCGGTGCAGGGCGAGGAGGTGCAACTTAACGGGAAGGAGGAGGACGGTGGAGTGGACAAGAATGACACCTCGAAGGATGACAGCCTAATTCTGGTGGAACCAGAAGAACCGGAAGTTATCTGTTTGGATGTAAGTAGTTCCGAAGAGGAGAATTGTTGACTAAGTTTGCGGTGTAGGGTAGAATGTAGTTTTCTAGTTTTTTTGTTGGATTGAGTTTGGTTGTTTTGTGGTTGAGTTTTGTTTGACAACTATGCGAAGGCAAATAACGCAATGTAATCGTTGTATCGCATTAGAAATATATTTCATCCTCATATTAACAAACACACAAAATCATGCCAGCGAGTTTTGTTGTTTAATGCGGTCATCCCTGCTTGGTTTAGATCTTTGTCTAATACGCATTCTGATGTAGTTATTATCATAGAACAGCAACACCGATCAACTGTTTGTTTTGCCCATTTTCATTGCATGAGCTGGTATAGACAACACCATAGACGTATTGTTGAATCGATTTTGGTAGATCCGTCGTTAGTATCGAACTGTCTAAAATCTCCCAAATCATCTACTAAATTGACCACAAAAAAAGCAGTATTAAAATATGTAGTGTTCACCGCGAGCGATTGTTGACGATTTAGAATTAGTTCCAAATCAGTTTAACAATTCCATTCCTATTAATTTTGAGTGCTGTACTCTGGACCATTCGCTTGCAAACCATAAGTCTTGACGGGCTCTATTTCTCCCAAACTTAAATCTAGAATTTTGGAGAAAGTTGCTATTAATTTAACTTATTTTAAAATTGTTGAAGCAAGACTAACATTTTAAAAGGGCCAAACATTCACAATTAGGCCCTTTTGAAATTGTAGTTTTGAATCAGAAATAAGGGGAGGGGGAATGAGGAATAATAAAAAATGAAATAACAAGCCTAAGTCTCGAGATTATAAAAAAAAAAAAACAAAATATTATCAAACGAGCCCAAACATGCTCAATATGATTATCAATGCAGAAAAATGAATTTTAGATTGTACTCAGTTCATTAGACCTCCATTTCCATTGCCATTTTGTTTTTTTTTTGAAAAAAAATATTTTTTTGCCCCTGATTTTTGCAACAGTTTTGAAGGGGGCGACATAAACTTTGGAAAATATTTGTAACGGCCTAATTGAAAAATTCAAAAATTATTCAAAATTCAAAAATTCAAGAAATTAAATTCTAAATTAAAAAAATATATTTAAAATTGGAGGTTCTATGTCAAATCAAAATCAAATCAATTTAATCGCTCTACAGCATTGCGTTGGCGTATCCGAAGGCTTGAATGTTGAGGCAATTGCAAACATCTTTTTACACCTAAGCTTCCATTTATCCCGGGATTCGAACTGACGATCTTTGGATTGTTAGTCCAACCAGCGAATCCACCGAGACAGAACCCAGGGAGACGACTCCTACACCTTGTCTGAGCTAACGACCTAACCTTTTTAGGTTAGTCCGGGGCCAACATTTACTTCCCGTCCGACGGAAGGCGTGATCGGACATATCTCGTCTCGAAAAATGCCACCGGGACCGTCTGGGATCGAACCAGGGCCGACTGGGTGAAAAAAAGAATTAATAAAAAAAAATTTAAAATTTGAAGATTAAAAAATTTCAAAAGGTAGAAATCTTAAAATTAAAAAAAAAGTTGACTGTAAAAAACAATTTTATAATTCAAGAATTTTAGATTTTTGAGTTTCAGATTCCGCCAATTTCTAGAGCAACATTTGAAAGGGGCGGTACGACATTGCTCTTACGGCCTTTCGTCCCATTTAAAGATTAAACCGTGTAATGAAAGGCCGTAAGAGCAATATCGTACCGCTCCACAGCGGGCGAAATGGAACCCAAAATCGGACTTAATTGAACGCGGCTGGTTCCCGGATATGAAAAATAATGTTTCTTATGTAAAAAAAAATCCGGGGAATCGATTGGTGATGGTTTCACCCACCGCACGAAGCGGTTCATTTTGCCGCAATTTCTCATTTTTTTACATTTTTTCTGTTTTATGAGCGGAGGCTTCATGTGGCCATCCAAAATGCACTTAACTTATGTGAAAATGTCCCAGGAATCCAGTAAAAATAAACACTTGCACCGCAAAAATCATCTACAGGCCATTTAAGCCCAACTCCGCTATAAAAGCTTTTTTGGCCGTTTTCAAATGTTAGGTCTGATTTTAGAAATCTAAAAAAAAATTATCGTAAGGATCAGACAATTTTACAAAAGAATGACGATTTGCACTTGATAGTTTGATACATTTAGAAATTAAACTAAATAAAATGATTGAAGAATCAGTTTTAGGACAATTTACCCAAACGCAGAATAAACTGCCTTTAACATATTTTTTTATTTTTATCTACATAAATGTGTCAAAATATCAAGTGCAAATCGTCATTGTAATGTAAAATTGTCTGATATTTTCAGATTTTTAAAATCTGACCTAACATTTGAAAACGGTCAAAAATGCTTTTATAGCGGATTTGGGGTTAAATGGACCCTAGATGATTTTTGCGGTTTTCACATAAGTTAAGTGCATTTTAGATGGCCGCATGAAGCCTCCGCTCTAAATACAGACTGATTTTTAAGAAAAAATGTTAAAAATGGGGAATTGGGGAAAAATGGACCCTTTGTCTTTCCGTGCGGTGGATAAAACCATCACCAACCGATTCCCCGGATTTTTTTACATAAGAAACACTATTTTTCATACCAGGGAACCAGCCGCGTTCAAATAAGTCCGATTTTGGATTCCATTTCGCCCACTGTGCGCCCCTTTCAAATGTTGCTCTGGATTTTTTTTCTCAAAATTATATTTTTTAATGTTTTAGTTGTTGATTTTTGGTTAATTACTTTCACATTTTGAATATTTTAATATTTCATTCGTTTAAAAAACATTAGGCCCAGGCCCAAGGTGGCCACTCAAGTCGGGACATCGGAAAAGTCGGGGAAAAGTCTGGAATTCGAAAAAATGAGCATGAGCATGAGCATGAGAGACCACCCATGGTTGTCCTTCTCCGTTGCTGAACAGGACCGTAATATCCTATCAGCACTAGCGATCATACGCTTCAACGATCTAGTGATGTTTCCCTTATCAACAGCATGCATGAATGCGCTGAAAAGATAAAACATCAAGATCATCAAAACTAGAGCTGCTGTAGATAAGAAACAGTCATTGGCCACCAACGGCGCCCGCCATGTCAGTTTGTAGATCTCGAGGGAACGGGACGGGAATGTTAGTTAGCACAGGCTGCTACCAAGGGTGGGTTCTATACGATATCCACACCCCCGCGTGTGCCGGAAAACTACTTCTACTTGGGATTTTGTTAGTTTATCAAACACGGCGACGAACGCGCAACACAAAATTGACCCGACGCGGTGCTAATCGAACTAATCTATCGGACTAAATTTCATTAAAATAAAATCGATCTCACGACCATCGAGAAACGCTACCCGTTTGTTCTTATATCAGCAGTAAGCTTGCCCTGAAAACAAATATATCATTAGTATTTTACATACTCTTTCAATCATTCATTCACTCAGCCAATCACACAAAAAACTAATTGATTTAAATTACTGTTTTAGAGACTTCAAATGTTCAGTGGAGAGTTTTGCTTAAAGTTACGTTACAGCAAAGAAAAAAAAAAATACACAAACACACATACATACACCCGCACACGCTCAACCTTCATTCATCCCTTCCTCATTACGTTATCTAATCAGATAGAAAAACACCAATGTTGTATTGTTAATCCGATTCCGGCCAATCGTGGACCTTCCTGAAATAATTGGAACCGTCAAAAATCCACCAAAGCATCTACCACATTGATCACACAAAAAAAACTGTGGTAGAAAAATATCCACCGCGACCTACCGCGATCAATTTTTGACATCCAACGAATTACTTCAAGAAAACCCCACCGCGGCCAACCAAAATCAAATCAACAATACAACTCAAATCAAAACGGGCTCACCAAAGTTGCTGCCAAACTGTAGACTCTCGCATCACTCTCAGCAACACTCTCTCCTGGCCATCATCAACGCCTCGCACAGATCACGATGATGACATCGAGCGTTCTCGCTCTCATCATCAGGAGCGTGACCGACAACACGGCACGCACACGAACAAAGCTCAATGCCAGCCGTCCGAATCACCGCGCTTCCCGTCTCGCTCCAACACACAACTCCGCGCTGCACAACCCGAAAGAGACGTAAAGCTGTCGCAAGGCCTATTTCTTTTCCGTTCTGTAACCTTATCCTACCAATACACTAACACATGGCATCCACGGCCCTGCTTATAAAAGCTTCCATCTAGGAATCACTCGAAAATGTAAATTTATTTTCTCAAAAAACACACTAATTCCGCGGAAATTTTCCAAAACTTCACCATTCCCGCACTACAATCATTCACACGCACTGAATGAGACATTTTTGACGGCGCCAATTAAAATATTGCACCGAAAAAATCTAATCTAAAACTCGCGAACAAAACTAACCGACCGAACTGGGCAAACAGTCCCCTTCAAAAGTCTGGAATTCGAAAAAATCCGCCAAAAGTCGGGAAAAGTCGGGAATTTGTGATTTTTTGTCAAAAAGTCTGGAAAAGCAAACTGGTTAGAAAATTAGTTTCTAACTCTTGAATAGTTTTGTTATATTTTGTACACTTAATTTATGTTCACTCAATTTTTCTTCAGTAACTTACTTTTGATTTAAGTTTCCTTTGACGATTTCAATTAATTTAAGAATTAGTTTTCTTAAGACATTAAAAACTCTGATAAATATAGGATGCATTTGACAATGATTTTCTTAATATTAACTTTTGTTTACCAAACTAGAGGTTACATCCAACTTAAAACCAAAAAAAAGTTAATAAAAAAACAAATAAAAATGGCCTAATTTTAATAATTATGGCCAGCTATAAATTATGAAGAATGTCAGATTCATTCTGAATTTTGGAATTTAATTGAGTTATTTGCCTTAGTTACAGCCCATTAATGATTTTTGACGTTTTGCCTTCCTCGCCTCAATGAGGAAAGGCTATAAAATCACTCGAAAAATGAACTTCTTTATTTGACCTCTTCGATAGGTCGATAGGTATTCTTCACGAATACCTATCGACTCGGAATCAAATTCTGAACAAATGTCTGTGCGTGTGTATGTCTGTAAGTCCGTGCACCGAAAAATATGCACACGATTATCTCCGGATTGGCTGAACCGATTTGGGCCGTGTTAGTCTCATTCGATCCGTCTTGGGGTCCCACGATTTTAGCTAAACTTCTGAAGATTGTAAAAAGGGTGGTTTTTGTAAGGAACCCCGTCATGCTATATATTGTTAGAAAGGTATTTGAAAGACCTTTCCAACGCATTCAAAAGATTGATGTTCTGACAACCCAATCAAAAGTTATGATCACTTAAGTGATATTTATATGCTTTTTTCAGGCCGGATCTCAAATATTTTGATGAAAAAGTTGACCGGATCTATCGTTGGATAGGTATTTAAAAGACCTTTTCAACAAGCCCAAAAGATTGAAGATCTGACAACCCTATCAAAAGTTATAAGTACTTTAGTGTTTTCAATACACTTTTTTGAGGCCGGATCTCAGATATTTTGATAAAACAGAGTGTTATTTATTCACTTTTTAGAAGCTGTGTAGTGAATTCACTTTTATGAATGCAAGGAACGCACCTAACTAAAGGTTGATGAAGTAACGTTTTTTATCCATTAAACATTGTGTCTCGATTTGCCCCGCTTCTCGTTGACCTAGAATGCTCATATTTGATTTCCAGATATTTTTCTAAATTCTTTGAAAGAAAGAGACGTTCTTTGATTTGAAACAAAATAAAATTTTAAAATCAATTATCCTTAACTTTTTGCCATTTCCAGCTGAAACGAAGTATTAAAAACAATACGTCTGTCAATTGTAAAAAAAATATTTAAGTTATAAGTATTGTTAGGCTTTCGGTTATTTTTCAAAGATTATTTGTTAATGTTTCTAGTTACTCTGAATCAAATAATGAGTTTGATTTTTTAATTATTTTTTTTGTTGATTTTGACATTTTGAATGAATAGTTTTTTTTTTAATCATTCTTTAGATAAGAAATGCCTATTATTTGAGTTTCTGGAAAAAGTCGAGAATTTGAGAATGGGATTTGAGTGGTCACCCTGCATTAAGCCTTATTTTTTAAATTTTTATGTTATTCGAGTTATACCCAAATCGGGTAGGGGAATTTTTCGAGCCTAATATTCCCTACTATAGCTTAATTGCGTTGAAAAGAACCTGTCACCTGTTTTTATTTGAACTATTTTCATTGTAAAATTGTTCTCTGTACATGTGAAGTTATTTTCAAGTGTAATTTTGGAACCTATAGGTGGCGTTCACCACATCCGCTTTTAATGAAAATCATTGCATGTAAGCCATTTTGTTAGTTTATTTTTGCTTCACTTTCTATGCTTTGGTTTGTAGATTGTTAGCTTGGTTCCCGCACCATTTCATCATCCCACCATAACCAAACAAAAACTAAACGTTCGCATTTTAGGACACGCGCCCTCTCTCGCCATCGCTAGAAGACCTCCGCCTCCAGCAGCAGCAACTGCTCCAAGCGCTCGAAGACCAGTCGCCCGCCGTAAAGCGAAGGAAAAAGGGACCCTCCCTGGACAGCGCCAAATCCCCCGAAGACTCCCTGCTCGAGGACGTCCTCGAGGTGGAACGGTTAGCGGAGGAACAACAGCAAGATGAAGAACCAGCCCAACCTGCCCGGCTAATCGTCCCGTTCGTATTCCCGGCACCGCCCCTCCCGCCGAGCAGCGAACCAACGCCCCCCCAGGAGCGACCTCCGGAGCCGGAGTTCCTGAACCTGGACGAAATCAAAATGTCGAAAACGCCATTCATCGACGACCCTGCCTCGATGGGGCTGAAGACGATGTCGCTGGGGACGCCCATCCTGACGGCGTTTTCGCCATTTAGCACGCTGCCGTGCGGGGACGCCTTCTCGCGGGGCGTCAGCGACGTGATCAACTTTGAGAACTTGCCCAACTCGACGGGCAAGTACGAACGCATGAAGTCGCTGCTGTCGAAGGTGCGCACGGTGATTCACGCCCATAACGGGGAGTTGGGGGAGGAGGAGGATGGGGAGGACCAGGATCAAGACTCGAGATAACAGACGGAGATGGTCCGGGAACGGATCGAAGACGAAGAAGCTGAAGAAGAAGAAGGTGAAATTGTATGAACGAGCGTGCACGCGATCTTTCCAACTTTTATACGAAATCTTTAAAGAAAAGAGCAGACGAAATTGTTGCATGGTTGAAATTTCCCCCCTAAAAAAAGCAAAATCTGTGTGTGAGTGTGCAAATCTAGCGTGTTAAGCTAAAATTACTCTGTAAGCTTGGAAATAAAATGTAGAGTTTTATGACGAGAGAATCGTACACCAACCATAACACAAAAAAAATCGCTCACTTTTTTAAAAGCCTTTGAAGAATGCACAAAAAACTAATCCTCAAAAAAAAAAAAAAAAATGAAACTAAAAGAGTTGTGGTCGGATCAGCAAACTGACTAATTTGCCTGGTGGTGGTGACCTGAACTGGAAATAAATTTGTCACAGGACCTTCTCTGCTGGAAAAACCGCGCTATAAATTGACGTGCAAAAACTGGCCCGCCGCGCCCCATTCATATTTTATCTCGCCGATCGCGCCCGATGACCACTTGGTCGGCACGGATCAGCTCGTTTACACAAATGGGGCCGGAGTCAAAAGGGAAGTAACGCGTGAATGTTTGATGTGGCTTGGAAAAAGGGGCGGGGTGCGTGCAGTAGTTTTTTGTTGGATGCAGCTTTTGGTGAGTATTTTGGAGCGCGGTTTTACAAAGTTTAATTCGTAAGTTTTGATTGTATCAATTCTATATTCTCAGAACGGTTATTTGATACTCATTTTAAAATTCACGACTGTTCCTGTTTGTAAAGTTGGGGCAAACCTGCAATCGAAGGCAATCGAAAAATCGATTTTTGGTCATATTTTGGGTTTAAATGATAATTTTACATGAAAACCCAAAAAAATAACAGAAAATCGATTTTCGACACTTTGGCTCAATTATGAGGGCAGATTCAGGTTTTGCGGGCAAAATAACATGGCAAAACATTTATTTGGACAACTTTCGAATTTCGTTAGGGTGGCCCCATATGATTTTCCCTTAAAAATTAGACATTTTCAAATGAAGATATCTTTTGTTATCTTAAAATGGCTGTAACTTTTGACCCTTAAGTCCAAATTGACATTTCAATAAATCAAAATGTCCGTTTTCTAGAGCTCTAAAAGTGCCCCGAATAGGTTTGCTCAGATGCTTTCTATAAATTTGGGCGTAGATACCCTACGAGATAAAATTTTGGTGTCTTCGACAAAGTTGCTTGAATTGGCAACCCCAACAACTTTCTAGAAGACGAAAAAATCCCAAAAATTTTCATGAAAAGTTCGATTTTTAAAATCACTCTGATCGTGAACCACCCTAATTTTTAACCAAACCAAAAGTTGCCCCATTTAATCTGCAACAACTCTTCTGAAGACACCAAACCTCCAAAACAGCACAATTTTTCGGAAAATCCATTTTCCACTTAATTTTGCGATCTGGACCACTGTGCATTGATTAAATTAGGGCGTCCAATTTTCCCGGGTTTTGAATTTCCCAGGAAACGGGAAAAATATTTTTAGAATCCCGGGAATTCCCGGGATCCCGGAAATTTTTTGAAAATGTCCCAAAATCAATGTTTTTGTTTTATGAGTTGTTGTTTTTATGCTTAAAATCAAAGAATTAGCTCAATAATCTACCACCAATCTCAACAAGGACAGCAGTTTTTAGACAGCCTAAAAGAAATCTAAAATTGATATTATTTTTGTTCTTTGTTTTGCTTTGGATTTTAAATGAAACATATCAAATAAATCAATGTGATTTAAATTAAATAAGGCACTTTAAAATATATTTTATTTATTTTTAATTATTTGACATCACATGAAAAAGCTTTAAAAATTCTTTAAATTAAAAAAACTGCAGCGACACCTAATAAAGTGATAGCAGATAATGTAAAATTTTAGATAAATTAAGAATTTCATGTTTCATTTAAAACATATTTTACAAATTATCTTTTAATCACTACTGCCAACTGGGGAATATCAAGACAAAAGTCTGAATTTCTAAAATAAAATTTTACCAATTTTCCATAATATGCCAAATTAGTGCTGATATATGTCGAGTACAAGTTTTGAATGCTTTATAATAAATATCGATTATTAATTATTCAAATGTTCATCTATTTATACATCCTAATCAGAATTTCCAAACCAAAATTAGTTTTTTCTCAATTTCGGGAATTCCCGGAATAAAATATGAAAAATCCCGGGATTCGGGAATTCCCGGTTTTGGAAAAATTCCGGGAATTTTGTCCCGGGAATTCCCGGGATGGACGCACTAGATTAAATACTTGATTAAAAATTCTTACTTGAGTTTGGCTATTTTTTTTTGTGGTAAATAGTTTGAATTGTTGTACTTGAGCAGTTCTCTACGGAATCGGTCTTTTTTCTTTAATTTTAATTTTTGTATTTTTTAATCCGGCTGAAACTTTTTTGGTGCCTTCGGTATGCCCAAAGAAGCCATTTTGCATCATTAGTTTGTCCATATAATTTTCCATACAAATTGGGGAGCTGTCCATACAAAAATGATATGTGAAAATTCAAAAATCTGTATCTTTTGAAGGAATTTTTTGATCGATTTGGTGTCTTCGGCAAAGTTGTAGGTATGATTTACAATGTTAAAATATGAAACATTCGTAAAATTTCGTAATTTTAAATCAAGACTAACATTTCAAAAAGACCAAACATTCAATATTACGCCCTTTTGAAATGTTAGTCATGATTTAAAATTTTTGAAAATATTTTTTTCGAAGAGATCGGAACATAGATTATATAGATTCCCAGTTTTTATCGAACAAAATCCGTTTGTTTGTTGTTCGTTCTGAATGAAAAAATGAAAAACTTTACTACATTTTGCAACATGAAAAAATATTGAAAAAGCCTAAAATGAAAAGTGAAATTTTGATTTAAATGATTGCGAGTATGTATGTTTATAGAATTTTTCTCTTCGCACATTTCGCATAAAGTAAGTTGTAAAACATGGAATCTTATCAAATTGAATTTTTCATTGAAAAAATTAATACAGTTAAATACTGACAACTGGATATTAACAAAAATTAGCAGGAAACTCAAGACAAATTGTTTTTAAGCGAATTCCTAGACATTTTTTTCTAAATTCTTTGAAATGATGTAAGCGTTCTATGATTCTAAATACTATAAAATTGAGAATAAAATGTTATATTCAATTATCCTTAACTTTTTGCCATTTCGAGTTGAAATGAAGTATCAAAAACTATACGTTTTCCAGTTTCAAAAATTACCATTCAAGTTATAATTATTTTTTAGCTTTTAGTTACTTTTTTAAAGACTATTATTTGTTTATGTTTCTGCTCTGAATAAAAATAATGAGTGCTTCCATTTTTAAGATTTTTTAGAAGTTTGTTGTTGAGTTTCCTTTTTTACAAAAAATTGTAAATAGTTTGTTTTTTTTAATCTGTTTAGAGTTTTTTCGATGGTTGATATTAACTCTTTTTTTATAAAGAGTTTTTTGTTTGAAATAATTATTTAGATAAGAAACGCCCATTTTTTGAGTTAATGGAAAAGTCGGAAATTGGAAATTGGGATTTGAGTGGTCATCCTGAATGATTCCCTTGATTTTTTTGTGAGTATGGGTAAATTACTTTAAAAAAGCTTAATTTTCAGTTACCGAATGGCTAAAAAATTGAAAAAAAAAAACATTCGATGTTTGTTCTGAATAAAAAAAAGTTTTTCATTTTTTCATTCAGAACGAACATCGTTTTGATTTGAAAACCTGAAAAAAGTGAATTTGTTAAAAAACAAATCCAATAAAATTTTGGTTTCCGTTCTGGCATATATGTTAAAAAAAAATTTCACATAAAAAATAAAGCAGTTTAATACTGACAACTAGATAAATCAACATTGATTAAAAATTCAGTAACAAAGTTTACAAAATTCAAAAAGAAACTCAGTATGTTTTTTAAGAATTCTTAGATTTTTTTAAAACCTTTGAAAGAGTATTACCAGCAATCATAAATATTTGATAAAAGAATAAAAATTTTAATTTAGTTATCTAAGTCATGTTTTAAAGACTGTTTCTAATTTGAAATTTTAAAAATTTTAATATTAAATTAACAAAAATTGTAATTTTTTAAAATTTGAAATACGAAAGTAAAAAAACTTCTTTATTTTTGAAAATAACAAACAATGCTGTACATAATAAAAACATCATGAGGAGGTCAATGATTGCTTCACAAATTATACAAATTTTGAGACTTATTTGATTTGATAAGAAAATTGAACAGTCATTGAATCAAAATAAAATCTTTCTAATTGGAAACGTCATATTTTAATGAAGCTTCGCTAAGAATCGATCATAAATGCATTTTGCATTGTCGTTTTGAAAATACTCATGTTTCGTCCTATTTATTTTGAATTTGAAGTACAATTATTAAAAAATAAGAAAATTTCAAAAATTAAAAGATGTTATAATTTTAAAACTCAAAAATTCAAAAAAAAAATTGGAATTTAAATATTTTAAATTCAAAAAAGGCTTCATCCATAAATTATGGCAAAACATTTAATATTAAGTCATTTTGAAATGTTAGTCTTGATTAAAAAATAAAACAAAATATTGTTTTCGGAAATCTCAGAAAATTTCAGGAATGTTTCATATTTTAACATTGAAAACCATTAGTTGCTGAGATATCGACATTGGAAAATTGTGGGTTGTTTGGGTTAGACTTAGAAAACATAAATTTTCCTGTTTTTAAAACTTTGCATGGCAATACCTCAGCAACTATGGGTCGCATCAACAAAGTTCAAAATCGCAAAATATAGAGAATTTTCTCAGCTTTTCAAAAATATCTAAAAAATTAATACCTACTACTATGCTCAAAAAAGTTACCTAAAAATGGCTTAAACTTGAAAACGGTGCACTTTATCATAATTTCACTAAAGTACTTCTTGATTGCAAATTTGATTTTGATGTTGGAAAATTTTTGCGAACAATATTTTGATTTTTTGAAAAAATCAGTATTGATTCAAAAATTCATAACTCGGTCGGAGGTTTTTTGCACAACCTGGAAATTTCTGAATAGTTGGCATTTGATGTGACCTAAAACATATCTAAAAATAAAAAAATAGTGTTTTTTTGTAAATCAAGTTTTAGTGAGAAAAGTGAAATAAAAAAATCATAGGGAAGCCCTCCATTAAGTTATAGCCAAATGAATCTGTCATGGAATCGATCGATTTCGCAGATAATTGTTCTTTTAATGAATGCTTCATGCGCTTGGCATATTTAAACAAAAATCATCTATAATTTATTTTAATTATGAAGAACTCGAATACATTCAGGAGTACACGTGAGATCAATTTACAGTCGATTGAGAGCCCTTTTGAAAAAAAAATAAGCTTGATTGGACCAGATGTTGGGTTTCACTATTTTTACATTAAATTGTTTTTTAAGGAAAAGCAGCAAACAATTTTGCATTCAGGCTCCAGGAATTTTGAAACCCTGCAGAATATTACACACGAATTAATTTAAAACAAACGCAAAGTTCATGACCCGACAACCCGTACTCGAGCAAAAAAAAAAAGAACCACAAATGAGTAAATCCTCTGGTTTGAAATATTGACTAAATTGGCGTGCAGGCATTTTGCTTTTGTGTCCCCCACATAAGCCCCAGGCAGCACGTGTGCATCTGACCCGCCGGAGAGCACGACCCTGGACAATCCCCGGGCCATGTGACTCCTATCAATTTTGCGGGGTTTGCTAATTAGTGCACGCACCCCACATGGTCCCGCGCGCTTCGTGGATTATCCATTGACCACGTTTTTAAGCCCCGCAAACTGATGCGAATTTTCTCACCCATGATGACCAGAAGGGGTCCTCTCCGGGTGAAGCCCAGTAATTTAACAGGGGATTGTTTGATTTCAGTGAAAAGTGGTTGAAATTCCAGCTGGCAAAATTATGGACAGTCTTATTTTTATTATTGGGAAAATTTACAAATTGAATCAAAGTGACTGTTAATGATGAGTAAATTTTTATATTATTTTTCAAGAAAATTTCCCAATCCATTGTTTGGCTTCAAAATGTCAAGATACGAAAAATGCACTGTTTTGCTGTGGTGGCATCAATTTTAAATAGGTGGTTCCTGGCAGCGATGTGGCTTTTGCGGGAAGCAATTGATATTTGCTTTTTGCTTTGATTGAATTTGAACTGGTTTCAATCTGGTTGGTTTCGGCGAACGACCACAAACCATATAAATATGAGAAGTCGGAGTCGCTTGAAGGTACCCGATTTCGCAGTCTACCATCGAATATGTTAATCAAAAATAAAATTTAGTAGCTAACCAGACTAACTAAGGCCATTGCAAATATTTTTAGAAGTTTTTGTCTCTCGATTCTGACCAAAGTCGAGGAGGGTGGCCAAAAAAAAAAAAATGATACGGTTTTAACATTTGTATGAAAAAGTACTATAAAATGCATTACAGTCCAGACTCGATTATCCGAAGTTCGATTATCCGAAGGTTTGTATGGGACTTCGGATAATCGAATCACAACCAAAACAACTTTGTTTTTTTTTATTATTTTATTTTTCTGCTTTTTACATCACATTCGAGTTCTGCTACCCCATTTTAGTCTATTCAATAGTTGATTGCCTTTTTAATTACAAAATGGATTTTTTCAATATTTGATCACCGCCATTTTGGCCGCCATGTTGGATTTAAAAATTCTAAATCATTTTAACGCAGTTTAATTCGACTGAATCATTTTGGTTGCCTTCGGTATTCACAAAGAAGCCATTTTGCATCATTGGTTTGTCCATATTGTTTTCCATATAAATTTGGCAGCTTTCCATACAAAAATGATTTATGAAAATTCAAAAATCTTTATCTTTTGAAGGAATTTTTTGATCGATTTGGTGTCTTGGGCAAAGTTGTAGGTATGGATAAGGAAATGATCCACAATAAAAAAAATACAGGTTTTTACTCTCACTTTTTGTCACTAAAAGTTGATTTGCAATAAAAAACATTATTTTTATTATTTTTTGTTTTCTGATTTGTTTTAGAGGACATAAAATGCCAACTTTTCAGAAATTTTCAGAATGGGCAAAACATCTTTAACTGAGATATGAATTTTAGAATCAATACTGTTTTTTTTCAAAAAATCGAAATATTGATCGCAAATTTTTTTCAACTTCATTTTTCGGTGCAAAATTAAATTTGCAATCAATAAGTAAGTTAGTGAAATTTTGATAAAGTGCACCGTTTGCAAGTTTGCAAGTTATTGTTTTAGAAATAATAGAAAAAAATTCACAAATGTTTCAGATTTTAACATTGAAAATCAGACCATTAGTTGCTGAGATATCGTTATTAGAAAATGGTGGGTTGTTTTGGTGAGATTAAGAAAACTTCAATTTTCGTCTTTCTTTTTCTTAACGCGGCTCTATCTCAGCAACCCGAGGTCCAATCTTCAATGTCTCTTAGACAATTTTATAGCAAATTTTCTGAACTTTAAAAAAAATATATTTTTAGAAATGGTCACTCATGGTCACTATTTTTAAAAATTTAAAAACTGCAAATATTTCGCTAAATCAAACATTCGGTGGCTTTAGCTTGAAAACGGAGCCCTTTATCAAAAAATCTGTAAAGTACTTTTCGATTGCAAATTCAATTTTGCATTAAAAAATAATGTCAAACTTGTTTTTGCATGAAACTTAGATTTTTTTCAAAAATCACATTTTTTTCAAAAATTCATAACTCGGCGGCAGATTTTTTGACCATGTTTCTCTATGGCTCAAAAGTTGCGGATTTTTGTCCCCTAAAACATATCAAAATTCTCGAAAATTAAAAAAAAATACGTATTTTGGGAAATTGAGTTTTAGGAAAAAAAAAGTTGATAAAAAAATCTGCAAATTTTTTTTCCGGGTAGCTATTTTTTTCTCAAAAGTCCTCAACAATACCTACAACTTTGCCAAAGACACGAAATTGATCAGAAAATTCACTCAAAAGTTACAGCTGTTTGAATATTTACATACCATTTTTGTATGGACAGCAGCCAAAATTGTACGGAGACTTGTATGGGTGAATTAATGACACAAAATAGCATATTTGGTCATAGGGAAGGCCCCCACAAAGTTTGAGCCAAATAAAAAAAAATACAAATAAAATCCATTTCCGGTTTTTGGTAGAGAATTGCTCTAAAGTACTTTTTGATTGCAAATTCGACTTTACATCGAAAAATGAAGTTGAATTGTCCTTGCGACCAATATTTCATTTTTTTTAAAATCAGTATTGATTCACAAATTAATAATAATAATATTAAAAATGTGTTTTTTGTAAATCAAGTTTTAGTAACAAGTAACGTTTTAGGCTTTATCAAAGCTGTCACAACCGCTATAAAACCTATTAGCCAAAACCAACGTTAAAACCACTAAGTCGTAACAGCCTCCCCAGAACCCCGATAAACCTCTGTTAAAACCTAAAAAGACCTCCGCAAAAGGTTGTCACGGCCTATTTTTAAAACCTACATAGGAGTTCAAGGCTTTAAAACTGAATCCTTACAACATACTCAAAGCCTTGATAAAACCTTTGTTAAAACCTATATTTTGGCGGATTTTAGCCCTTTACAAAACATTGAAATTTCACGATAATTCCACGGTACTCTTAAAACTGCTCAAAATAAACCTAAAAATGTATTCTTTTAGCAAAATTATAAATTGTGAAAGGGATACACTCAACGTTAACATTTGTTTATAGGACCTAATAAAAGAAAGTCAATAATTTATGATTCAGCTGTTTTAATTTTATTGAGATTTTATAAAATTAATTTGCTCAAATACCTCCAAAACGAAGCATATCCTGAACCTCTAATTCATCATAACTAGGGTTAGTGAAATTTCACGATTTCGCGGACAGCGTGAAATCCGCGAAATTTTGCTTTTTCCGCGAAATCCTGTGAAATTTTATGTTTGTGTGAAAATTTAACGATTTTTCTCTAAATATTTAATCAAATTCAAAAAGGAATAAAAATAACTTTATGAACTACTGTAGAATTAAGCGAGTGAATACCCTGGTTTAATTACTAATATAGGGTTAGTATTTTTTAACGATTTCGTGAAATTTATCAATTTTCTCAAATTCTTTTTTAATATCAACAACAACTTAATAAATATTTCATCCAAAAAGACAATTTCATTAAATATTATTAGTTTTCAATCAAAAAGCTTGAATATACATGTATGTCAAGTTGATACGAACCATTTGAAGAAATATTCAGCATTTGAGTTTTTTTTAAACTAACTAAATTTAGTAATATTTTCATTCGCTGTATTACAAACTTTACTGCTATTTTATTTGAATTGTTTAGTTTTGGAAGAAATTAAAAGAATTAAGGTTTGTTTTATTGAAAATAATATGAAGCGTATCTTTGGAATCATATTTTAAAATCATATCAAATTTTCATTTTGGTTCTGTTAAATTTAAACACTACATATTTGTTTATTTGGGTGGATTATTCCAGTGAAAGTTAAAAAATATTACTTATTTTTGGTTTCCTTTCTCATTTAGAAAAAAAAAATTGTTAAAAATGATATTATTTTTGCAAATTGTTAAATTTAGTTTTTGAAAAGTGATCTTACACCCTTAAAAAATATTTTTAATGGGCAAAAAGTCGCAGAAAATTTAAATTATTTTACTCATTTTGACCTTGCTTTGTTATTAAATTCAATAAAATGTAAAATGATATAACAGAAGCAAAGTAGCGAAAACATTTAAGCTTTATTAGTCGAATATTAAAAGAGCAGTTCAGTAAATGAGAATACGCGTGGCCTACATTTTGTTTCCAAACCAGAAGGATTTTTTTGAAAATTAGGAGATTTTTTTTTGTGTCGCATTCAAATTGAGTGAAGATTTTTTTTAGTTTATTGAAGAGTAATATATAATGAAGCATAAAAAGTAGTTTCTGTGATTAAAACATGGGACTTTCAGGGTCATTTGAACATTTTTAAAGTTCCGCAAAATTTGCGTGAAATTTGGTGTTTTGAACTTGTGGTCCCCGTGAAATTTGCAATTTTCGAGCGGGAAAAATCACCAAGCCTAATCATAACTAGAATCATTAAAATAAGTGCAAGAAAGGGTTTTTTTTGCTTTCCTCAATTTCAACAATAGAAAAATGTCAGTATTTTGATGAGGTTCAAGCAAAACTTCTTAAAAAGCAGTTTTTACATTTATTGGTAAGGCTGGTACAAATTTTATTTAAAGTTTTCGTCTCCCCCCCCCCCCTACCCTTCAAAATTTGGCCCGAAAATTATGGGGGCAGAAAAAATATTTTTTCATGGAACTTCAAAATTTCAATGGAAATTGAACTGAAATCAGCTGAAATCAATTTAAAATGCATTCCCCTACGTTAAGAACCATTTTAAGCATGTTTTGGTTGATTTTGAAATTTTTTGATATTTATTCTTGCCAGTGTTTTTTTTTTCGCTGAAATTTTTGTATTCGTCAAATCTTACATTTTTGGAAAACTATTGATTGCAAAACAACTGAACTAGTGTGAAATGCATTTTAAAACACTTTTTCCATGCAAATTTTGAAACTATGGCTTGTTATTTAAAAATTTATATTTTTTTATTTCACGGATTACGCGGCTTCCGTGAAATTGTGAAAAATCACTAGCACTAATCATTTGTGTATGTACAGCTGCTAAATTTGTATAGAAAATTATATGGACAAACTAATGATGCAAAATTGCTTCATTGGGCATACCGAAGGTACCAAAAAGTTTCTGCCGAATTAAAAAATACAAAAATTAAAATTAATTAAAAAAGAGCGACTCCGTAGAGAATTACACTAAAGGACTCGTCATGACCAAAGAAGCTGCTTTGCATCATTGTTTTGTCCATCGATTTTGATAATTTTGACAAAAATGTAGAAATGAAAATTTGTATCTTGGAAAGTTTGGAATTTTTGAAGAAGTAGTGATTTGTTTAAAAAATCGGAACGAACAAGCATTTTTTGGTGTAAATTCGAATTTGCAATCGAAAAGAACTTTACGCATTTTTTTTAAGTACACAGTTTTCGAATAATTGTCGCGTTATGTTCGATTTTCAACGAAAACATCAATTTAAATGATCGTTGGATTGCTCATCTCTCAAATCAAACCCAACCATCAATTGCAAACGGTTACGCTACATTTCCGTTTCCCCACATCGTTGACATAATTTTCCTGAACTAATGAAAAGCGAAATGAAAAGCATCTTCCAACATCATCCGGAAAGCTGCCAGCGCTGTGCTCGCACACTCTCGCTACAAAAGGAAATTAATGGCAAAAGGGAGGAATTATACACGGTTTGCTAATGACTGCTTCTTGGGATTTGCCCCCCCCCCCCCCACTCCAAATAGAACATGTGGGTCTGTAATATGTCGCGAAATACACGATGGTTTATTCCTCGGCAGTAAGCGGCTTCTTCGAATCATTCCGACTGAGACGTCTACTTAACATGAAATAATTTAGACTTTGCAGCAACGACGATGTTCTCCGGCAGTTGAGTCTACAATTTAATTAATTCCTGCAAAATCCAAATCCAAGCGCCATTAATGTCACACATGTCACAGTTAAGCTCGGCTGGCATCGGGCACAAGTATTTAGCGGAATCCCGTGCGCCTCTTTCTGTCTAGTTGATCCTTGTTTTAGCGTGGGCTAAACCATGGGGCCACGGTTGATCCGGGAAAAGCAATTAATCAACTCGGTGGAGTGATATGGTGGGATAGGTTTAGTTTTGGCAGGATGTTCACCGACGTGAAACGCATATCAGACGTCAAATTTGTCAATAATGTGAAACAATGAGCAATTTATACCGTGTATATTATTTCCGGCAGCCACACGCCACCCTTGAGCAGTCGTTGATGCTATTATGCGCAATCAGTGTCAGTCAGCTTTGTAGTGATATATCAAAGGCGAATGGAATGCTCTTGAACTTGAACAAACATGATCAATGTTGTGTGTAGATGTTTGGTTGTGGAACATTTCTAAAGGATTTCGCTTTCGTATTTTTTGGATTTATATGAAGCTTTATCCATCGTAAATAAATAAATCCAAAAATAATTTTTAAATGCAAAATTTATTTGCAATCGAATACAGAGAAACCTCTTTTTTTCGTTGATTTCTCTAAAACCATACAACATTTCTGCAAGCTTCAAAAAGCGTTTTGTAGATCATAAAACCTTTTTTAATTTATTGGTTTGTTTCACTGAAATATTTTCCTAAACATTATTGATCCGACGTTTTGTTGCTACGATACGAAACTATGAAAAACAAAGCAAATTTCCTACACCTGTACTGAGCTATCGACCTAACCTCTAGGTTAGACCGGGACCAACATTTACTTCCCTGTCCAACGGAAGGCGTGATCAGACAAATCTCGTCTCAAAACCTTCTGGGATCAAACCCAGGCCGACTGGGTGAGAGGCAACCACGCTTACCCCTACACCACGGTCCCGGCACTGATTTTTTTAATCGACGATAAATATTTAGAAGCTACTAATTTGATTTTCAATGTGAAAAACTAAACCTTTTGCATAATTTTCCCAACTTTTTGATTTTTTACCCAGTATTTTTTAAATTGCAACTGACCAACTAGTCCCAGAATAAAATGTTTACTTTGAATTGATTTTATGCATTTTTTAGTTGTTCTCAACTTTGTACAAACCTTCCATATGACCAAAGAAGCCATTTTCTGGCGATGGATCTTCCATACAAGTTTCCATACAAATTTGACAGCTGTCCTTACTAAAATGGTATCTAAGTATTATAGAATCTGTATCTTCAGAAGGTATTTTATCATGAAATTTGTGTCTCGGGCAAAGTTGTAGGCATTCATTCAATTCCGCAAAAAAAAACAGGTACACTAGGAAAAAATTAAATTAAAAATGGTTTAGAACTTTTGAGCTAATGACATATTTGGTAGTATTAACATATATTTTTGATGATAAAATATAATATTTTTGAAAACATAACAAAACAAAAGATGCAAAATTGAATTAGAAATCAAAAACTACTTTATAGACATTTTGATAAATTGCACAGCAATTTTTTTTAAATTTTTCATTGGATTGCATGGTTGCTCAAACCTTAAAAAATATTTTTTTAACTAACTATAACAATTTGTGATATTTGAAAAAACAAGGCCAATAACATTTAATGTTATTTATTACAAGATTTGTTATTCATCGTTATGATTTTTTTTTGTTGCACTCAAACCCCGATGGTTTGATACCAACTGTTGTCAAACGAACGGGGTCACTTTTTAGTTGACACCCCTTTTACACGGAGTTCACACAAACTACCAAACGCTTGTTTTGATAGTGTTCGCGAGCGCCGTCCCGAGCAGACGGAAATGACTTGGGAATAACATTTTTTGATATTCGTAAATACTAGACCAGTAACATTTTATGTTATTATAACAAAATTTGTTATTCGCCGTTATGATTTTTTGTTATTGGATTGTTATTGTAATAACAGACTTATAACATTTTAAGTTATTCTTCGAACAAATCTTTGTTGTTATTAACAACTAATCCGATTTGTTATTTTTGACAACTAATCCGATCAACCCAATATCATTTGGAGATATTCTTCCATAACAGAAAATGTTATTCCCAAGTTGTTTGGGCTAACAACCAATATCATACCAATAACAAATTTTGTATGATAACATAAACTGTTATTAAACCCTTATGCAAAAATGGATTTTTCAAGAAGATTGCATAACAGTTTTTGTTATTTTAACAATATTTGTTATTGAAATGGCGTCTGCCCGGGTAACAATTGATAAAAGTCTGACTTAGGCTCATCCCGATTTAAAAGTTCTGATAACATTTTATTGAAAATATCGGAAATGTTTATCTTTGTTTCTTTTATAAAATTCATTGACACATTCAAAGATTTTTTTTAACCTACCCGGGCATACGATAATAACAAAATTCATGCCATTTCAATAAATATTACTGTTTATAAACAGAAGTTGTCTTCTTGAAAAATATATTTTTGCATAAGGGTTCAACAACATTGTTATTGGTCTGAGATCCCGAGAAGACGGACATAACGTAGGAATAATTTTTTTTGATATTTGAAAATATTAGATCAATAACATTTTATGTTATTTAAAACAAGTTTTGTTATTCGCCGTTGTGATTTTTTGTTAATGAATTGTTATTGTCATAACAGACTAATAACATTTTAAGTTATTCTTCGAACAAATCTTTGTTATTATTTTTTGTTATTTTAACAACTAATCCGATCATCACAATAACAGTTTTAGGTATTCTTCCATAACAAAAAATGTTATTCCTTAAGTTTTTTTGGCTTTCAACCATTATCAGACCAATAACAAATTTTGTTATGATAACATAAACTGTTATTAAACCCTTATTCAAAATCGGATTTTTCATGAAGATTCCATAACACTTTCTGTTATTTTATATTGAAATGGCATGAATTTTGTTATCCCGAACAGACGGTAATAACTAAAATCATGCCATTTCAATAACAAATATTGTTAAAATAACAAAAAGTGTTATGGAATGTTCTTGCAAACTACATTTTTGTATAAGAGTTTAATAACAGTTTATGTTATCATAACAAAATTTGTTATTGGTCTGATAATGGTTGAAAGCCAAAACAACTTTGAAATAACATTTTTTGTTATGGAAGAATACCGCCAACTGTTATTGGGATGATCGGATTAGTTGTTAAAATAACAACAAAATAATAATTTGTTTTGATTTTGATTTGTTCAACGAATAACATAAAATGCTGTAAGTCTGTTATTACAATAACAATTCAATAAAAAAAATCATAACGACCAATAACAAATCTTGTTATAAATAACATAAAGTGTTATTGGCTTAGTATTCTGAAACATCAAAATAACGTTATTCCCGAGTTATTTCCGTCTGCTCGGGGAACCTTTAAATTAAAAAAAGATTCAAAGGGGATTAAAACTTTTTTTTTGCTTTTTTTAAATGCTTGCTTAGAATTTTTGTCATGTGTAAATACATGTAAATCGCCAAAAATGTCAGAGGTTGGTATGAGCACACATTCAAACTTTTTAAAAATGTTTTTGCAGGACAATAACATGTACATTTTCATCTATTAAGAAAATAAATATTAAAAAAATTTGGACGTCCCGGGCAGACGGTAATAACAAAATTTATGCCATTTCAATAACAAATATTGTTAAAATAACAAAAAGTGTTATGGAATCTTCATGAAAAATCAATTTTTGAATAAGGGTTTAATAACAGATTTTGTTATCATAACAAAGTTTGTTATTGGTCTGATATTGGTTGAAAGCCAAAACAACTTTGGAATAACATTTTTTGTTATGGAAGAATAACTCCAACTGTTATTGCGATGATCGGATTAGTTGTTAAAATAACAAAAAATAATAACAAAAATTTGTTCGAAAAATAACTCAAAATGTGATTGGTCTGTTATTACAATAACAGTCCAATAACAAAAAAATCATAACAGCGAATAACAAAACTTGTTATAAATAACATAAAATGTTATTGGCCTAGTATTTTCAAATATCAAAAAATGTTATTCCCACGTTATTTCCGTCTGCTCGGGGTACCATTGCCAAGATATAGCTATTTTAAGTTAGCAGTTTCAATTAGTGATTATAAACAATTTAAAAAAAAAGATAAAAATATTTTTGATGTTTTCAAATAAAAAATCGTCAGTTTTTGATATTCGTATTTTTTTAAAAAGCAAAATTTTAAAATCGGGCTTCGTCATGCACACGGATTATGTGTTGGGAGTCTTCACCCAAAATTTCAGCCATTTTGGTCCATCTCATCTTGAGATATCGTGGCACCCGTAAATAAATTCGGTGTTTAGAGAAATACATTCACAAATTTTTACAGTTTACTTTGCCCATTACAAAATTTTGAACTTAAATCGCCTCTTAATCAGTTCAGACACGAAATATTCAGGTGTGATCTAAAATCAGCTTTTAATCCGGCCAGACGGTAATAACAAAATTCATGCCATTTCAATAACAAATTCTGTTAAAATAACAATAAGTGTTATGGAATTTTCTTGCAAAATCCATTTTTGCATAAGAGTTCAATAACAGTTTATGTTATCGTAACAAAATTTGTTATTGGTCTGATATTGGTTGAGAGCCAAAACAACTTGGGAATAACATTTTTTGTTATGGAAGAATACCTCCAACCGTTATTGGGATGATCGGATTAGTTGTTAAAATAACAAAAAATAATAACAAAGATTTGTTCGAAAAATAACTCAAAATGTTATTAGTCTGTTATTACAATAACAATCCAATAACAAAAAAATCATAACGGCGAATAACAAATCTTGTTATGAATAACAAAAAATGTTATTGGCCTAGTATTTTCAAATATCAAAAAATGTTATTCCCAAGTTATTTCCGTCTGCTCGGGAAGTGAATGCAGTGAATTTTCTGAAATATGAAATATGTGATTTTCTACATGTATGATCCTTTGTGTATGATTTTTTGGCTGTTAACCCGTATAGGCCTGGGTGAAATTGGAATCACTAAAATGGCCATAACTCAGCGAAAACTCAACCAATTTGCATACTTCTTTATTAGTTGGACTCGTTAGAATGTCTATTTTCCGAAAATGACCCGCAGAACCCGGAAATGTTCCGGTGGCCGGAGATATTCCGGTGGGTCACTGGGTCAAACAGGGTCAAAATGGCCATTTTGGGTCCCGCACTATTTTGTTGATAGAAATCTTGGAAAAAACACATTTTTTCATGTTACGATCTTTGTTCTACCAACAGACAATACTGACCAATGATTTTGCACCTCCGGGGATGTTCCGGATTGAACGGGCAGGTTCCCTACCCCGGGGGAACCGGTCAAGGGACGGTCAGAAATAAAACTATTTCTATCATGGCAATATGGGTGTCAAAGTTCATCATTTTCAAAATCAAGCTCATCTTTGATCCCCAAAACCACTTTTGGACCGATCTGGCCACTTTGGGACCAGTGAAATCCGGAATAAGGCAAATTACGGGAATATTTCTGAACAATTTTTGACTGGGCAATATGGGAGTCAAAGTTTATCATTTTCAAAACAAAGCTCATCAATGATCCCCAGAACCACTTTTGGATCGATCTGGCCACTTTGGGACCGGTTCCCGGTACTCCGGTGGAACCCGGAATATGGCAAATTAGGGATTATTTCTGTATAATTTTGACTGGGCAATATGGGTGTCAAAGTTCATCATTTTCAAAACAAAGCTCATCCATGATCACCAAAACCACTTTTGGACCGATCTGGCCACTTCGTGACCGGTTCCCGGTACTCCGGTGGAACTCGGAATATGGCAAATTACGGGATTATTTCTGTATAATTTTTGGCATGGCAATATGGATGTCAAAGTTCATTATTTTCAAAATCAAGCTCATCTATGATCCCCAAAACCACTTTTGGATCGATCTGGCCACTTTGGGACCGGTTCCCGGTACTCCAGTGAAATCCGGAATATGGCAAATTACGGGATTATTTCTGAACAATTTTTGACTGGGCAATATGGGTGTCAAAGTTCATCATTTTCAAAATTTAGCTCGTCCATGATCCCCAGAACCACTTTTGGATCGATCTGGCCACTTTGGGACCGGTTCCCGGTACCCAGTGAAATCCGGAATATGGCAAATTACGGGATTATTTCTGAATAATTTTTGACAGGGCAATATGGATGTCAAAGTTCATCATTTTCAAAATCAAGCTCATCTATGATCCCCAAAACCACTTTTGGATCGATCTGGCCACTTTGGGACCGGTTCCCGGTACTCCAGTGAAATCCGGAATATGGCAAATTACGGGATTATTCCTGAATAATTTTTGACAGGGCAATATGGATGTCAAAGTTCATCATTTTCAAAATCAAGCTCATTTATGATCCCCAAAACCATTTTTGGACCGATCTGGCCACTTTGGGACCGGTTCCCGGTACTCCAGTGAAATCCGGAATATGGCAAATTACGGGATTATTCCTGAATAATTTTTGACAGGGCAATATGGATGTCAAAGTTCATCATTTTCAAAATCAAGCTCATTTATGATCCCCAAAACCACTTTTGAAACGATCTGGCCACTTTGGGACCGGTTCCCGGTACTCCGGTGGAACTCGGAATATGGCAAATTACGGGATTATTCCTGAATAATTTTTGACAGGGCAATATGGATGTCAATGTTCATCATTTTCAAAATCAAGCTCATTTATGATCCCCAAAACCACTTTTGGACCGATCTGGCCACTTTGGGACCGGTTCCCGGTACTCCGGTGGAACTCGGAATATGGCAAATTACGGGATTATTCCTGAATAATTTTTGTCAGGGCAATATGGATGTCAATGTTCATCATTTTCATAATTTAGCTCATCTATGATCCCCAAAACCACTTTTGGACCGATCTGGCCACTTTGGGTCCGGTTCCCGGTACTCCAGTGGAACTCGGAATATGGCAAATTACGGGATTATTTCTGAATAATTTTTGACAGGGCAATATGGATGTCAAAGTTCATCATTTTCAAAACAAAGCTCATTTATGATCCCCAAAACCACTTTTGACCGATCTGGCCACATTGGGACCGGTTCCCGGTACTCCGGTGGATCTCGGAATATGGCAAATTACGGATTATTTCTGAATAATTTTGACAGGGCAATATGGATGTCAAAGTACATCATTTTCGAAATCAAGCTCATCTATGATCCCCAAAACCACTTTTGGACCGATCTGGCCACTTTAGGACCGGTTCCCGGTACTCCGGTGGAACCGGAACAAGGCAAATTATGGGATTATTTCTGAACAATTTTTGACTGGGCAATATGGAAGTCAAAGTTCATCATTTTCAAAACAAAGCTCATCCATGATCACCAAAACCACTTTTAGACCGATCTGGCCACTTTGGGACCGGTTCCCGGTACTCCATCCAGTGAAATCCGGAATATGGCAAATTACGGGATGATTTCTGAATATTTTTTGTCTGGGCAATATGGATGTCAAAGTTCATCATTTTCAAAATCAAGCTCATCCATGATCCCCAAAACCACTTTTGGACCGATCTGGCCACTTTGGGACCGGTTCCCGGTACTCCGGTGGAACCGGAATAAGGCAAATTACGGGATTTTTCTGTATAATTTATGGCATGGCAATATGGATGCCAAAGTTCATCATTATTCAGAAATAATCCCTAATTTGCCATATTCCGGGTTCCACCAGTACCGGGAACCGGCTCAAAGTGGCCAGATCGGTCCAAAAGTGGTTTTGAATCATAGATGAGCTAAATTATGAAAATAATGAACATTGACATCCATATTGCCCTGTCAAAAATTATTCAGGAATAATCCCGTAATTTTCCATATTCCGAGTTCCACCGGAGTACCGGGAACCGGTCCCAAAGTGGCCAGATCGGTCCAAAAGTGGTTTTGGGGATCATAAATGAGCTTGATTTTGAAAATGATGAACTTTGACATCCATATTGCCCTGTCAAAATTATTCAGAAATAATCCCGTAATTTGCCATATTCCGAGATCCACCGGAGTACCGGGAACCGGTCCCAATGTGGCCAGATCGATCCAAAAGTGGTTTTGGAAATTATGTATGAGCTTGGTTTTGAAAATTATCAACTTTGACATCCATATTGCCCTGTCAAAAATTATTCAGGAATAATCCCGTAATTTGCCATATTCCGAGTTCCACCGGAGTACCGGGAACCGGTCCCAAAGTGGCCAGATCGGTCAAAAAGTGGTTTTGGGGATCATAAATGAGCTTGATTTTGAAAATGATGAACATTGACATCCATATTGCCCTGTCAAAAATTATTCAGGAATAATCCCGTAATTTGCCATATTCCGAGTTCCACCGGAGTACCGGGAACCGGTCCCAAAGTGGCCAGATCGGTCCAAAAGTGGTTTTGGGGATCATAAATGAGCTTGATTTTGAAAATGATGAACATTGACATCCATATTGCCCTGTCAAAAATTATTCAGGAATAATCCCGTAATTTGCCATATTCCGAGTTCCACCGAGTACCGGGAACCGGTCCCAAAGTGGCCAGATCGGTCCAAAAGTGGTTTTGGGGATCATAAATGAGCTTGATTTTGAAAATGATGAACATTGACATCCATATATCCCTGTCAAAAATTATTCAGGAATAATCCCGTAATTTGCCATATTCCGAGTTCCACCGGAGTACCGGGAACCGGTCCCAAAGTGGCCAGATCGATCCAAAAGTGGTTCTGGGGATCATGGATGAGCTAAATTTTGAAAATGATGAACTTTGACACCCATATTGCCCAGTCAAAATTGTTCAGAAATAATCCCGTAATTTGCCATATTCCGGATTTCACTGGAGTACCGGGAACCGGTCCCAAAGTGGCCAGATCGGTCCAAAAGTGGTTTTGGGGATCATAGATGAGCCTGATTTTGAAAATGATGAACTTTGACATCCATATTGCCATGCCAAAATGATACAGAAATAATCCCGTAATTTGCCATATTCCGAGTTCCACCGGAGTACCGGGAACCGGTCCTGAAGTGGCCAGATCGGTCCAAAAGTGGTTTTGGTGATCATGGATGAGCTTTGTTTTGAAAATGATGAACTTTGACACCCATATTGCCCAGTCAAAATTATACAGAAATAATCCCGTAATTTGCCATATTCAGGGTTCCACCGGAGTACCGGGAACCGGTCCCAAAGTGGCCAGATCGATCCAAAAGTGGTTCTGGGGATCATGGATGAGCTTTGTTTTGAAAATGATGAACTTTGACTCCATATTGCCCAGTCAAAAATTGTTCAGAAATATTCCGTAATTTGCCTTATTCCGGATTTCACTGGAGTACCGGGAACCGGTCCCAAAGTGGCCAGATCGGTCCAAAAGTGGTTTTGGGGATCAAAGATGAGCTTGATTTTGAAAATGATGAACTTTGACACCCATATTGCCATGATAGAAATAGTTTTATTTCTGACCGTCCCTTGACCGGTTCCCCCGGGGTAGGGAACCTGCCCGCTCAATCCGGAACATCCCCGGTGGTGCAAAATCATTGGTCAGTATTGTCTGTTGGCAGAACAAAGATCGTAACATGAAAAAATGTGTTTTTCCAAGATTTCTATCAACAAAATAGTGCGGGACCCAAAATGGCCATTTTTGACCCTGTTTGACCCAGTGACCCACCGGAATATCTCCGGCCACCGGAACATTTCCGGGTTCTGCGGGTCATTTTCGGAAAATAGACATTCTAACGAGTCCAACTAATAAAGAAGTATGTAAATTGGTTGAGTTTTCGCTGAGTTATGGCCATTTTAGTGATTCCAATTTCACCCAGGCCTATACGGGTTAACAGTGCAATCAAAAAAAAAGTCCTCATCCGCTTAGGTGATCAAATTTAGTTGCACCAATCTGGCCCATCCTGGAATGGCGTCGTCGACAGTCATGTTCCTGCTGCATCAGTTTGCAGCCTGCAGCGGTATTCGTTTGTTGAAGCGTTGATCACTCCGAGGAGTGAACAATTGTAGGGAAGTTGCTGGTAATGGTCATATTAGACGTTTATTGGATAACTAGTTTTGGTCACTGTTCAATTTTTCAAGATATTTTTCCTTAGTGATTCTCAAGAAAATGAAAAAATAAATAAATAAATAATCATCAAACTATAATACTTACAGGTTCACAATATTATTGTTACGTGAAAAAATACCAAAGTACTTATATATAAATCATGAATTTGTGATTTTCAGCTGAATTTACTTGACATCCAAATATTTTGGTTTCTTGCCCTGCTCAGGACATCCACCATCCACAGATTGGCTCGAATCAATCCAATTTTGCGGACGCGGGCATTCCACAAATCAAAAGCCCGCGTGATAATCCAATATGGTGCCCGTCGGTTTGGCGTGGAACCGATGCCAGATGGTCCTCCCCGGGAGATCTCCCGGGATTCTATCAACGGTATTTATACAGATTTGTTTGCCGCCGGCAGATTCAGCCCGTGGTCCGTTGTCTAAAGCTAATCCGGAATATTCATCTTTCCGAAATTGACATCCTGTCACTTTATCTGGCGATTTATCATATCTATGCAAGGGCGGACAGGATGACGATGGTCGAATCCTGCCAAGGCCCTTGATACCAAGGTAAGTTTAATGTATTAAACATCCGTGGAAAATGTTAAAATTATATTAGAACAGCTTTTGTACAAACTTTACAAGGTGATACGAAGTAACTTTAAAAAAGTAATTTACACCTCAGTCTAATCCTTCCAACCTTCCGACCTTCAGCACCTTGTTATCCAGCGGTTGCCAGCGGACAGATTTTATAATCTGCATTCGTGAGTGTCGATTTGGTTGGTACAGATAGGTGAACGGATCACCATGTGGTTCGAGTCGGCTTCGTTCACGGACCCTCGCCCCGACAGCCGGTTTAATTTGATCAGGAATCGATCTCACTATGGAAGGCCGAGTGAAGTTCGCCGTGTGACACACTTCCCCTCGGAACCAATTATCTGATTCTGTTCGGTCAGCGGTGCTTATCGCGTACGAGTGGGCCACGAAGGGACGCGCCAGATAAGTTCTCGATTTAATTGCATTTTATCGATTTGGAAGTTGCAGTGTTTAGAAATATTAGCGATTTGATGAAACTGAAGGGTTTCAAACTTAATATTTTGCATCTGTTACCTATTCCAATGATACATTCCGTGGATCAAATGCAAGAAAAAAATTGTCATAGTTTGTAAAAAAAATAAATTTTGAAATCAAAATTTGAATTGCAAGTTAAAGTTTAAACATTCCAAGGAAAAAATGCATCAAAAATAGTATCTAAATGCCATTTCAATAACAAATACTGTTAAAATAACAAAAAGTGTTATGGAATATTCTTGCAAAATCCATTTTTGCATAAGAGTTTAATAACAGTTTATGTTATCATAATGAAATTTGTTATTGGTCTGATATTGGTTGAAAGCCAAAACAACTTTGGAATAACATTTTTTGTTATGGAAGAATACCTCAAACCGTTATTGGGATGATCGGAATAGTTGTTAAAATAACAAAAAATAATAACAAAGATTTGTTCGAAGAATAACTAAAATTGTTATTAGTCTGTTATTACAATAACAATTCAATAACAAAAAAATCATAACAACGAATAACAAATCTTGTTATAAATAACATAAAATGTTATTAGCCTAGTATGTTAAAATATCAAAAAATGTTATTCTCAACTTATTTCCGTCTGCTCGGGATAAACAACATAAAATATTATTGGCTTATAATTTTCAAATATCAAAAAATGTTATTCCAAAGTTATTACCGTCTGCTCGGGAATGCATATGGGACATTTATGCGATCCGCGGCAATTAAGGTGTCATACTTAGAATCGACAACCGAAACTAAAACAACGAAAAAAATTGAAGTGAAATTTTTCCAAGGCCTTTGGATAATCGAACCTGGACTGAAATGTTGCATCATTAATTTTTCCATAAAAGGCTCCATACAGTTTTGTGGGCGCTGGTCATACAAAATTGACATGAGAGTTTAAAAAAAATATGTATCTTGAAAATGTATTTTCTGATCAATTTGGTGTCTTCGGCAAAGTGGTAGGTTGTGATTCGGAATTTTAAGGAAAAGTTGTGCACAAACAAAAGATTTCTATAAATAATTATAAATGTAGCTCCCAAAATACGCATTTCTAAATTATTAAAATTTTGGTATCTTTTAGGGGACTAAAAAAGGCATATTTTGCGCTAGATTTTAGAATTGTGCCTAATATGGTATCGGAGAAATGATTTTTTTTAAACAAAAAATATTATTTTAAAAAACTAGCAAAACATTTCAAACATAGTTTGCAATGCTAGTCAATTTTTAGACATTATGTTATCAAGCGTATTTAAGTTATATACACTTTGAAGTGAAATTTTCCGAAAAATGTTCAGCTTGTTCAATTTAAAAATACTTCAGAGAAGTCATAATCATTTTGAAAGGCTTGAAAATTTCCTACTTTTTTTAATTTTTGACTTCCTTGAGATAAAGCTTTTAGAAGCATACATTTTTAAAAAATTCAGTTCTACTCAGTGTAATCTCTCTGAAACTATTAGAACGATTTTTAATGATATTTTTTTTGTGAAATTTCCCATTCTTTTCTATGAAAATAATTTTGAATTTTAAAATCTAGCCCAACATTCGAAAATGTCAGAAATTTTATGTTTAAAAGTTCTTGTAACGCCCCCCCCCCCTCCTTTTTAAAGTCGGTCTGAAAAATCAGGGGGCAATTTTATTTTTCAAAAAACTTAAAAATATCACTGAAAATGCAAGTGCATTATTTACACTATAACAAAAAAATAAACAAATATTTTTTGAACAGGTAAAACTCCTAAAATCCGTATTTTTAAACGCTTTTATTTTTTTCCAAAGTTTCAGTGGACAAAAAAGCCACAGTTTTGACAAATAAATCATGGAATGTGTTTCCCGAGCAGACGGAAATAACTTGGGAATAAAATTTTTTGATATTTTAAAATACTAGGCCAAAAACATTTTTTGTTATTTATAACAAAACTTGTTATTCGTCGTTATGAGTTTTTGTTATTGGATTGTTATTGTAATAACAGACCAATAACTTATTTAGCTATTCTTCGAACAAATCTTTGTTATTATTTTTTGTCATTTTAACAACTAATCCGATCATCCCAATAACAGTTCAAGTTATTCTTCCATAACAAAAAATGTTATTCCAAAGTTGTTTTAGCTTTCAACCAATATCAGACCAATAACAAACTTTGTTATGATAACATAAACTGTTATTCAAGCCCTATGCAAAAATGGATTTTTCAAGAAGATTCCATAACACTTTTTGTTATTTTAACAGCATTTGTTATTGAAATGGCATGATTTTTGTTATTACCGTCTGCCCAGGTTTTTGTTTTTAAAATTCATATGTTTTTCAAAATTATTACAAATGCACTTTTTTTCAATAAATCAGAGCTCTTTCTACGGTGACAATCCAAAAGGATCCCGGGCAGACGGTAATAACAAAATTCATGCCATTTCAATAACAAATACTGTTAAAATAACAAAAAGTGTTATGGGTTATTCTTGCAAAATTCATTTTTGCATAAGAGTTTAATAACAGTTTATGTTATCATAACAAAATTTGTTATGGGTCTGATATTGGTTGAAAGCCAAAACAACTTGGGAATAACTTTTTTTGTAATGGAAGATTACCTCAAACTGTTATTGGGATGATCGGATTAGTTGTTAAAATAACAAAAAATAATAACAAGGATTTGTTCGAATAATAACTTAACATGTTATTAGTCTGTTATTACAATAACAATCCAATAACAAAAAAATCATAACGAAGAATAACAAATCTTGTTATCAATAACACAAAATGTTATTGGCCTAGTATTTTCAAATATCAAAAAATGTTGTTCCCACGTTATTTCCGTCTGCTCGGGATACCGATTCTCTAAGCATTTTTTTCACTGATTTTTAAAACATCAAAATTGTAGAGCTTTAAAAAAAATCAAAAAGGACAAACCTTAAAAATTGCCGATTTTTTTACATGAATTTAATCCTTCGATAGCTATTTTCGAGAACAGTGCATTTTTAGAAAATGTTTTTTTTTAGTTTGTGAAATTTTTAAAACTACATTTTCAATATTTCTGGAAATCATGATTTTTTCATGTAAATCATACCTTAGTGAAGAAAAAAAGGTCCACGCTTTTCTCTGGTTCAAATAGCAGAAATCAAAGAAAAAATTCGGTACAATCACTTCCATGTTTAGATTTTTGGTATAATTTTGTCTAATTTCGTCAGGGTCATTATTTTGGCCATGAAATGGGGTCCTTAAGCTATAATTATTCTAAAAAGTTGAAAATTTGAAAGTTGATTTTTTCAATTATTTGATACACCCCAGAACCATTTTCGTCGGGGTCATTATTTTGGCCATGAAATGGGGTCCTTAAGCTAAAATTATTCTTAAAAGTTGAAATTTTGATAGTTCATTTTTTTAAAGTTGTTTTTTTAAGGGACTTTGCTAATATTGGCTAGAACTGTGGGATAATTTTGACCAATTCCGCAAGGGTCATTAATTTGGGGTCCTTAAGCTTAAATTATTCTAAAAAGTTGAAATTGCAGCCCTGGCTAGTACTGAAGAGTTATGGCAACTGCAGGTTGATTTGCAAATGGCAAATAAACCAAATCAATTTTTTTTTGTTATGGAGACATACAAGTTCAATAACAATTTTTGTTATTATGCTGCTCCACCTCTCCGCACAAAATAACAAAACTTGTTATTCCTTCATGATTCCTTCTATGTTATTGGTTTGTTATTGTTATTACAATAAACAGTTAAAGTTATTCTCCGAACAAATCATTGTTATTGATTTTTGTTATTTTAACAACTAATCCTGGGATGATCCCAATAACAGATTTCGATCTTCTCACAATATCAAAAACTGACCTTCCCAAGTTATTTCCGTCTGCTCGGGATTCTCTTTTTAAGCCTCACCACTATGATGTTGACTCATCCTCAATAAGGTTGAAGATTACTTTCAATGATGGTGCTAGATATAAAGCCCATGGATGAATGCTTTTACTTATTCTGAAACAATTTACTGGAAAATAAAAAAATGTTATAAGGAAAAAACAAAAATTAATTGAAAATTTGCCGTTCTACTCGTTTTAAGGTAATTGCCCGATAACCATCCGAAAATGACCGGATGTCCCATCGCCACCAATCATAACGCCGGAAAAGATAAAAAAAACTATTATTTATGATTGCAATTAGCATCATATTATGATTCCGTTCCACATCTTTTGCCTTGGCCGATGATAAATGGTTGTACTTTTTCGCGCAACAATTTAAATAAAATAAATAAATGAAAAACAGCGCAAAAAAAAAACGGTTCCCAAGTGTGCGAACCAGGAAGTGTGTTGCGCTCGATTTTTATTTTTCAATTTTCCACCAACCACCGGAAAATTCCGCGGAGGTCACTCACAGATAAAATATGTTGATTGTTTCGATTTTCATTTCATGCGTGCAATAAAATTGGCATATTGTGAGGCGCGGGGGGGTTGTTCATTGTTTTCGCAGAGGGAACTTTTTTGTTATTTTTATTCCTGCCCGATTCAATTCCAGAGCAAAGAATCGATAATTTATACCTGGATGAAGGGCAAAACGAATCAGTCGGCGGCCGACGCGAGTAATGGGGAAAAACTCGGGATAAAAATATTCATTTGTACTCATTTGTTATGGAAATTGACGCAGTTTTCCATGCAAATCACAAACACATTTGTCGCTTCACGCTTTCCTTCACACATACAGCAGCAGCAGCAGCAGCAGAGGCAGGAGTGGACAAAACGATTAAATGAGCGATTAACTACGCGGGTTTTGATGATAATGGTGATAAATCACTCGCAGCGTAATGAATGGATTTTCTTTCTTCTCGGTTCAGGAGACAGCTGGTGCTGACATCTGGTGGGGCTGGAAAGGTAGAGACAGAGAGAGAGGTTGGCAAAATCGCTGCAAAGTTTTCGATGTAAATTGTTTAATACAACTGAGTTTGTTTGTTGTTGTGAAATCGAGATTTGAAAAGATTTGAAATTTTGAAACGGAATTGTCGTTGAGAGTTCAAAGTTGTTATATGATAGCAATAGAAAATATACCTACCATTCAGGCCCGTAGCCAGGGGGGGGGGGGCTTCCGGGCTGCAGCCCCCCCCCCCCCGAAATTTTTTTCCAATTTTTTTTTAAATTGAACTACCTTAAAAAAATCTTAAATCAATGATTGTGTGTTCTCTTCCCAGAAATAATTTGTAAGATAGAGAATCAAGAATTGATTGATCAAACTAAGTAATTTGCCTGTCCATTGCCGGGCTCAGTTTTTGTAGATTATGGATCCAAAATTTGGATATTTAAAAATTGAGCTGCAGATTTGAACATTGTTCCATTCAGTAACATCTCATTTATCTTGTAGTTTTAGCATTACATTGGTTAGGATGGTCCAAATCTGGGCTTACTTGGGCTATCCCCTGAAATCAAAGATTTACGCATCACTAGCCTAAGTTCCAAAATTTGAGCTTTTTCTGACCACTGACCACCAAGTTTGGGCAAAATCGTCAAATTGTATGGAGAAAAGCCACTGTTTCAGTTTTTGACCAATAGAAGGCGCAATAACTATCCAGTTCTTATCAATTTTCAGAACTAATATCTTCTTTAAATTTGGAAAAACTTTCCCGAAGACACCTTATTTTTTTGGGTTTTTTGCTAAAAAGTTATTAACCTTCGAAAATAGCAATTTCCGAGCGGACTGCTCTAAGGGGCTACATAGCAATAATTACCGTCATCTGGAGCGAATCGGGATACAGTCTGAATAGATCTTGTTGTCTTATTTTTGATTGTAGAACTTAAGTATGACCCCTGAAGAACCATAAAATAATTTAGAATTTTTGGATTCAATGTGGCGGTCAAAATGGAGGTCAAGAAATATTTCTGGTGTTTTTTTATAGGTCTAATAAACCAAATTTCCAGTTTTTGCTTTTTGGGTGCTTTTGAAACCGTCAGGGTATTAAAAACACTCAAAAGCAAAAACTTGGTGTATTGACCATTAAAAAACAGATGCCGAATTTGATGTTAAAAACAAGCAAATAAAACATGCCGATTTCATTTGTTCCTGATTCGGTTATCCGAAGTCCTTCGAACTTCGGATAATCGAAAATTAGGATAATCGAGGCTTCGGCTAGTCGAATTTGGATTGTAAAATTAATAGCCCTCCTTTATTTGCATTAAAACCTTTAAACTGTTAATGCATGTTTTTCTCTACATTTTTCAAAATTTATCATAATTTCTCAAAATATTTAGATTTTGTTTTCAAAAACGAAAGCATTTAATATGAAAAACATTTGAGTGAATTTTGACTATTATCAGAAATACAATTCTAATTTTATCGTTTTGGTTTTAAGAATATGGTTAGTTACATATCTAAGACCTTAGAGAAAAATGCTTGAGAAATATCTGTGTGTATTTTTATTACTTTTTCGTAAACCTTTTTCCGAAACCACTCGTCCAAAATGCTTTCTTTTGGTCACATTTTTTAGTTTCCACCGTGGCCAATCTCCAAGTTTTATTTAATATATCAAAAATCGGAAGATCAACTAAGTGAATACTTATTATCAACTAATTTTCACTTTGTGCATGAGCTTGCGATTTTTAAAGGAAGAAATAAAATGATAAAAATATTCAAAACGTTAAAAAAATTTAAGCTTGGATTCAAAAACTCTGAAATTAAATTGATTAAACATCATTTTCAAATTATATAATTTCTGATCAATAATTCATTTTTAAACTATTTAATTTCTTTTTTTTGGATTTTACAGATAAGAATTTGCATTTTGAAAATTTTAAAATTTCTTTATTATTTTTTTTTATAATTTCTTATTTCTGAATATCAATTGTAAATATTTTCCAAAGTTTATGTTGCCACCTTTTCAAAATGGACCAAAAAACAGAGAGCAAATACAATATTTAAAAAAAATAGCTTCACAATTCAACTTTTCAGCACCCATTTCAGTGCTGAAAAGTAGAACTTTTCAGCATTTATTTTGAAAAGTGTTGCTATTCGATTCTTTTAATTTTGGTACAGAAAAGTAGGCTATTTCGACGTTCAAGAATGACAGGAAAAGTAAGAAGTTTCACGACGGAATTGCAAAAAAATAATTTTCAATCATTTCAATAAATTATGTTTTAATAATCTTATTTTTTTGATGCTTCGAATATTGGTATGTTTGAATTCAAGTGCAGACTAAGATTAGATTTACAGGATAAAACTAATCAATTTATGAATTCTTACATAAACTTTTCTTTATTTTTAATTTAGCAAGGTTTCGTAAATATAAAATTTCTAAACCATAAAATGTGCAGGATTTTGTTCCTAGAGTCAAGATATTGCTTGAACAAACATCGATTTTAATAAATGGTTACAATCCTAAATTATTAAACATGTATATAGATTAAAATTTATTTAAAAAATTATCTTTAGAATTGAGATCTGATTAAATTTTTTTGTCATGCTTTAAAATTTTATTTTTGCTCAAATTCTGGACCAATTTTCAAAATACAATGAGTAATGAATTTGAAAATGGCGTTTAGTCGGAATATTAAAGTTAAACATGATTCGTTTTAATGTTTGATGCAATCGAGGAAAATTTTAACGGTTACATATGCATTTAAAAATGGTTACATATACATTATTAACAACTCTTGCAGTGAATATTTTGGCGTTAAAAATTAATTTAATACATTTTATCTAAATTTTTTCACACATTAAAATTAAACACAGGCACTGATTTTTTTTCTTCAAATATATATTTATTATAGGCCTACACAGAAAAAAAATGTGAATTTACTCGACACGGAAAAAATGAATCACATGTAAACTCAGTTGATGTAAACTTGAGATTCGACGTAATTTTTTTTTGTTGCCATGGAGACACTTCAGAAGCTGAAATTTCAACGATTATATTTTTTTGTATTTCATTAAAATTATTTATTTTTGAGAGCACCAGGAGCTTCGCAAAATATGAAATGGCTTCAATAGCTTAGAACAATTAAAATAAAACATTGTTTAAGTTTGTTTATAAAATTTTAAGAAAAACAAATATTCCAGTTATGAGTTTTATGTTGTGCTAGAAAAAATGAAAAATGTTAGATAAACCATCACAATTATCACACAGCTGAAAATGTAAATCCAGACGGTTTAAAATTTCTCTCAGTATAAAATACAGAAAACATAATACTTATGGTTAGATGAATCGATATTTCTTTTAAAAAAAATTATGCTTTCAAAAATTTGATTCAAGTTAAGTATATTTTAAATTTAGCGACGTTTATCACGAAATTGGATTACAATTAAACAATTCAAGGAAATGTAAAAAAACACTTTCTCTACTCCTTTAATACAAACTAGCTGTTAAAATAAAGAAAAAAATGACGAACGAATTTCTTCAATAAATACATTGATAACTTAATATGAAAATCTTCGAAAACTTTTTTGCATACATTACATTAAAATTTTACAATTCATCTCAATAATTATACCACAAACCAAGTGATGGTATAAATGATTTGCTGATTTTTATACTCCTTGAATTTTTGCACCCAAGCCCCCCCGAACAAAAATCCTGGCTACGGCTCTGCTACCATTTAAGAATTTTAGAAATTTCAGATATATTGAGAACATAAATTTTTCAATATTCCAACAGTTTTGTTCAAAAAAGATTGAATGATTGATTTTTTGAGGATCAAAACAAAGTATAGTGAAAAAGACAAAAACATTATCGAAATTCAATGAAATAAACTTCAGTTTACATTGTAATTTTAAATTAAAAAAAAAACATTGTAAAAGGAGTGGTTGTGCCCAACCATGTGGATCAATGGGACCGCTCACTGGACATTTATGCCATTTACTGGCCAAAACAGATGCACTTTTGATCATAATTTCTATTTTGCGAGACCATTTCTCATCATTTTGTTGGCACAGACATCAACACGCATGATGAGAGCTTAACTGCTTAACGAAAGTCGCCATCAATACCTTTTCACTTACGCGAACGTTTTCAAAGCACTTAAGATAACAAAAATTGCTTCCAACTACCGGCAACATGCTCTTTTGAACATTAGTTAGTCACTCACTTGAAATATAATCCCGAAACATGTAAATAATTAGCAAGCGCCGTCAAAAAAACAAACGCGCCAAGTCATTTGACGTTTGACTTTTGACGACCCATTCCGATCGAAGGCTGAAGAAAACCGAGCGAGAAGCGAAGGCAGATAAAGAACAAAGGGTGGCCACCAACACCACCAGCAGCGCCTGTTTGAGTGAGCCATAGAGCTATTTAAGCACACGACTTTTTTATTCAAAAAACAACATGGGAACAAAAATGCACAACATGGGAACAAAAATGCACTTATAACGTCCTCATTGCACAACTACAAAACTTGTCCCAAACTGCGAATACATTCGAATTCACTTCCCGAGCAAAGATCCTCTGTGAGTGTGCGTGTGTGCGTGTGTGTGCACAGTGTTTGCGGAACAAATTTTGCAAACTCTGGCATGTTTATTCGACCGTTGTTAAACCATTTCATTAGGCTCGTATATATTTGCTGTTGTTGCTGCTGCTTCTGCCTCCTGGGTGGTGGTGCTGCTGGTCGGCCCCCAATGACACAATGGCAACATCAACCACTTCAGGTAATGAGAAAAGTTGGTCCTACACACACGCCTGCACCAGCCAAACCGCAATACATCTAGAGAAGGAGCGCACTGATAAATGTGGTAATTGGTGTTAGTGAAGTTTGTTTCTAACTTGGAGTAAGATTTCGAGGCCTCATTAGAAGGTTTGATTTTTTGAAAGTTTAAATTCGACTTTTTTTATCAGTGTACCACACCAGATGAGATAGCAGCCTCTTGAAATAGGACGTACAAAGAGAAAGGTGTCTGGGAATTCTCATCAAGAACTAATAAATTGCATGCAAAGGTTGTTTGTGCGAGTAAGTGTGAGAAAGGGGAGAATTTCTGGTCGTGTTTTTGTGAATTGTTTTTGTAGGTGTGTTGCCCATTTCATGTGGTGTTATAAAATGGATCAAAAACATGAAACTTGGAACACACCTGCAGCGCAGCGGCGGGAGACTTTGGACTGAAATTGAGTCGAATTATGGCAAAACTTTGCATATGATTAAGTGCGGGAACTCTCGAAGAACGATGCAACTTTTGTGCTAGTGCAACTTTTCCGCACTGCAAATAATTGACATGAAATGATTACTTTAGCATTGTTGTGCATTGGAATTGCCACATCTGCATGCCCAATTTGGAAGTGAAATTGTAGTTTATGCAAAAAATTAGCGGTCAACATTTTATTGTTATTGTTATTGGGTAATTCTCCGCCAACTCACACAGCAGTTGCCCTGACCCCTCTTCGATTTGCGTGAAACTTTGTCCTAAGGGGTAACTTTTGTCCCTTATCACGAATCCGAGGTCCGTTTTTCGATATCTCGTGACGGAGGGGCGGTACGACCCCTTCCATTTTTGAACATGCGAAAAAAGAGGTGTTTTTCAATAATTTGCAGCCTGAAACGGTGATGAGATAGAAATTTGCTGTCAAAGAGACTTTTATGTAAAATTAGACGCCCGATTTGATGGCATACTCAGAATTCCGATAAAACGTATTTTTCATCGAAAAAAACACTAAAAAAGTTTTGAAAATTCTCCCATTTTCCGTTACTAGACTGTAAAAATTTTTGGAACATTACATTTTATGGGAAAATTAATGTGCTTTTTAAATCTACATTGACCCAGAAGGGTTATTTTTTCATTTAGAACAACATTTTTCATTTTAAAATTTCGTGTTTTTTCTAACTTTGCAGGGTTATTTTTTAGAGTGTAACAATGTGCAACAAAGTTGTAGAGCAGACAATTTCAAAAATTTTGATAAATACACATAAGGGGTTTGCTTATAAACATCACGAGTTATCACGATTTTACGAAAAAACGTTTTGAAAAAGTCACTTTTTGCGTTTCTTGTCCGTGTCTGACGCGGGTGGCGATGAACGGCCATGATCGACGACGACCAATTTTTTCCAAACTTTTTTTCGTAAAATCGCGATAACTCGTCATGTTTGTAAGCAAACCCCTCATGTCTATACATCAAAATTTTTGTAATTGTCTGTTCTACAACTTTGTTGCACATTGTTACACTCTAAAAAATGACCCTGCAAAATTAGAAAAAACACGAAATTTTAAAATGAAAAATGTTGTTCTAAATGAAAAAATAACCCTTCTGGGTCAATGTAGATTCGAAACGTACATTAAATTTCCCATAAAATGACATGTTCCAATTTTTTTTACAGTCGAGTAACGGAAAATGGGAGAAATTTCAAAACTTTTTTTGTGTTTTTTTTTCGATGAAAAATACGTTTTATCGGAATTCTGAGTACGCCATCAAATCGGGCGTCTAATTTCACATAAAAGTCCCTTTGACACCAAATTTCTATCTCATCACCGTTTCAGGCTGCAAATTATTGAAAAACACCTCTTTTTTCGCATGTTCAAAAATGGAAGGGGTCGTACCGCCCCTCCGTCACGAGATATCGAAAAACGGACCTCAGATTCGTGATCAGGGACAAAAGTTACCCCTTAGGACAAAGTTTCACGGAAATCGAAGAGGGGTCGGGGCAACTGCTGTGTGAGTTGGCGGAGAATTACCCACCCCCTCCTCCGTGTACGCACGAGAGCAAGCAGCAGTCAAGTGCTCTGTGCTCTATCGTTTTTTTTCGAAATTTTTCGTCGTAGTTGATTGTGATTACCCGCGAGTTTGCTTCTCCAGCATGCCAAAGGCCGGCCGTGGCCGTGGCAGTTCGAGTGCGGCCTCGAAAAACCCGCGAAGTTCGTCTACCGGCCATGTGCAAAAAGGTAAACAAACCAACGCCGTGTCGGCCGCCATCGCGCAGGAGAGCGTGAGCGCAGATGGAATCGACAAAAAGTATCTACATCCCGGATACGTTCCGAGATCACCAGTGCGAACCCGTTCCGGTACTTCCGGTGCCACGACCAGTGGCACATCAACATCCGCCAACATCCCCATCAGGAACGAGTTCCAGATGCTGAGCGACGACGAAGAAAACAACAACAACAACAACAACACCGACGGTAGCAGCACTACCGACGACGACGACGATGACGGGCGTGCACGGAAGAAAGTGTCGACGCCAAAAAAGAACAATTCTCCAAAGGAACGTAGACCACCTCCAATTTTTGTTTTGGACACGTTGGCGGACGATGTTGACGAGTTGCTGGAAGGCCTCGGATATTGTCTGAAAATCGGTAATTCGTCAGTGCAAGTTTACACTTTTGACGAAAAGAACTTCGACCTGGTTGTGGAGAAATTGAAGCGTCAAAACTTCAAGTTTTACACATTCGACCCCGTGCTCTCGCGGAAAACTACAGTCACAGGTACACACACACTGTACCTGTTGTACATCGACCGCGGCACCGTCAAAATTCAAGACCTGCGGCGAACTAAGGCGTTGGACGGGTTTTGGGTAAACTGGCGGTTCTACTCAAAGAACCCGTCGGACGCAGCACAATGCCACCGTTGCCAGAAATTCGGTCACGGCTCGCGGAACTGCAACCTCCCGCCCCGCTGTATGAAGTGCGCTGAATCACACTTCTCTGAGGCGTGTGCACTGCCGTGCAAAGCGGACTTGGGGGACAAGGCAGAGCAAACGAAGGCGCGCATCAAGTGCGCCAACTGCGGAGGTAACCATACCAGCAACTACCGTGGATGCAGCGCACGGAAAAACTACCTCGAGGAGCAGGAAAAGAGGAAGAAGAAAGCAGCAGCGTCCCATCCTCCTCAGCGAAGTACGAGCGAAACCATGCCGGCAGCTGGTCATCGTACGCTTCCAGCGGACAACTCAGCGTTTCCTCCTGGATGGGGGCGATCGTTCGCCAGCGTGGTCGCTGCCGGCAGTGGCAATGCGGCCCAGCAAGAAGTTACCGGGGAAGATCTCTTTAACCTGCCAGAATTCATTGCTCTCGCAGGGGAGATGATGACGCGGTTCCGGACCTGCCGTAACAAGGCGGAGCAATTCCTGGCCCTTGGGGAGCTGATGATCAAGCACATCTATAAAGGATAAAAAACTGTGATCTAGTTTTAAGCTTTTTTCTATTTCTATCCCCTTTCCCTTGCAATTTCAGTAAGTTTTTTTTTTATTTTTTTCTTACTCTTGGTGACACCTTTATTTACTAATCTAATCTAATCTAATCTAACCCTAGCGCAGCCAGTCTTTCGAGGGCATCCTGGAAAATGCCTTAGGTTGATTAACGCCTAGCATCCTCTTGTCATTATTAACAATTGCAGTGCCCCAATGCAATAAATTGCTTTGAAACATCACAAACGTTAAAGCGGCCAGGCCAACTGCGTAAAGTTTACCGCAAAGATGATTCGTTGATTTGGATTGAGTTTGAGCACGAATGTTCAAACAACAACAAAATTCTGAATCTACAGGGGAGGAAGAAACGTGGGGATCCCCCGCTCACGTTCCTGTTTGTTTAGGCAATTGATCGTTGGGAGCCACCATGCTAAGAAGTTTTGGTGCTCCGGGACCCTCTAAGGATGGGACATTGTATTTCCACAAATGACCTGGACACTATTTGCCGTGGTTATAGCGCCACAACTCGCTCTCTGTGGATAGATAAAAACATTAATTCAAAATATAAACATTTTATTTGTATATTTTCAGGCAGCTTGTTTAGCTAAACTAACAAAATTATTTCCTAACTTGGATTATTGAATGATAACACTAATTTAAATTTATTTATATAAAGAAATCAGTTTTTCGACTTACCTTGAAATTTGATAATGGAGTGTGTCCTCACACATTTCCTGAAAAAAAGAACGAGCTTACCTCAGATTTGTAACATCCTTGAGTATTCACTCTCTTTCAATCTAGCTTGCTGAAAAAGAAGATTCCCTCTCCTCAGATGGAGCAAATCGGCACGAAGAGAGCGGTTTCCCTTGCTATCCAGCTGACACCGTAGCACCGACTCGTTGTAGAATGGGGCAGAAGGAGACATTTTCTCTCTCTCACTTGTTCTCTTATGCTGGCAGCGACGTTACCCCACTTGTTTCTCTTCCTTTTTCTTTATAACACGCACTCATTTCCACCTCTATCCGCCGATGACGTAGCTTACCGTCACCGATACCAACATGAGCATTAGCGTGGTTCACGTTTCTATGAAACAGATAAAAGTTGTTATTTTTTCTTGCATCAACCGGAATTTCGTTCTTTTATGTCCCCAGAAGCACTCCCGAAAATTTGAGCCCATTTGGTAAGGTCTAGGAGCTCCAGTTTTAATTTGAAATTTATATGGGATTTTGATTTATTTTCCATGGGAAACTATCTTTTTTTACATTGTATTAGGAATTTTTTTTATAAATCGATGAAATGACTTGATTCTTATAGTAGGAGATAGGTTTTGAACTGGGGAACAACTTTGTAGAACATACCAACATGCTAGGAAGTGACCCTTTAAAGATACAGATACTTTTAGATGGTGGCTTTTGAAGGGGCTTTACTGTGTGGGGTGAAACGGGCTAGCTGGCGTAAGATCAAGATATCTTTGGTTTTTAATCGATGGTGCTTTGACTTTTTCTAGTCATATTTACAAAGTTATTTTTAGAACATTTATTTATAGACAAGCATGGGCTACGGTTTTGGCCAGCAGTGTTTTGTGAGTTTTCAACGATAGCAAAATCTTTTCCTTGGACAATCTGGCCACCGGTGTTGTTCCAGGTTATCAAATGGATGATGAGACAGTTCGGACACCGGCACTGTTCCGGGTTGGCGGTTTGCTGTTTGTCAAATATGTTTTACAAGAATTGGTGGAACTGTTACCATCATCATTCCTCAAAGTTTTTCCAATCAGAGTAGATGGTGAAGACACGGAACGAGTCGTCCGTATTTCTCGTCGGTACGATGAAACCTGATTCCTTGGTCCGGCAGACCATGCTACCGACTATCAGGGAAGTAGGGTAGGGTAGTCATCAATGAGACACTTTTGGTTTTCAACTTTCAACGATTTTTCTAATTTTTTCATCAGCATGTCTTAATGAGCTTTTAGTTGCATTATCTTTCTTTTAATGTGTTCTATGATTGACCAAAATATGAGATCGATCCGACCTCTACAGCCAGAGTTATTCAACTGTCTCATTGTAGACGCACTTGGCAGGAACAATGAGACAGCTGGGGAACAATGAGACACTCTACAAAAATCAACATTTTCCTAGCAAAACATCATGTTTTTGTATTGTTCCATTGCAGGTGACTTGCCTTGAACATTTTAGAGCAATTTTGCCAACATGAAACCTTTAATAACAAAAGTTACACTAAAAAGTATTGAAATTTTGTAAAATCCTTATATTAATACCAAATAACTTTATATTTTTGGTTAAATGAAGTTTAAACTCTATAAATATGCCATAAATCACTTTTAATTCATGTTTTGAAAGATTTCCATCGATTTTGAAAATTTTATTGAAGAAAAATCAAAGTGTCTCATTGTTACCCATGGGCTGAAAAGAGTGGGGAACAATGAGACAGTCCTGGATTCTGGGTGTATTCTAAATTTTGGCCAAATCTAATGAAAGGACATTGTATCCCAACTTAATCCCTATGGAACGTCGAAAGACATTTGAAGAAATATTAGTTTTGGTGTAAATGGCAGCCTACGAGCGAAAAAGTATTTTTTGTCCATGATTTACTTTTACACCCCAGAATCAAACATTTATGAATTACTTTTCAAGGGAACGTCCATAACCAAAGCCACTTATATGGCAGACGTGTATCCAGTAGACACACCTTTCCCCCAAATATGAGCCTGATTGGTTGAAACTACGACTTGTGAGAGCCATTTTATCATTGTTCCCCGTGTCTCATTGATGACTACTCTACCCTAATGAAGAGGTTATTATTTTTGCTGAGCGGATTAAATTCGATAATTTGTGCGGTCAATCAAACGGCCACTGAATTGGTGCAAGTATGGAAAAAAACTACAATTAAGCACCAACTGAAACAGAACGTGGAGCGAACTGTCCACAAGCTTTATTTGGAACTCAAAAAGGCTCAAAAGGAAAAGAAAAATAACTCAAAAAGAAAGCAGGTGTGGAACTCAAAAATTGACGATCTTTTGGACATTTCACAAAGAAAAATTGAGATTTCTGACCCGGAAGCAGCGCAATTCCTAGAGGATCAAAGAACGAAACGGTTGTTCTCATTATCTGCATTGAACAAACCAGTGATTGTATTTGAACCTGAACATCCAGAAGAAGACAAAAATGAAGAATCTGCAGGTACTTTTGCGCTATTTTTGCTAAATATTTTTTTATATCAGTTTAACTTTTTTAAAGATGCTGAAAGCGATTACGAACCTCCATCAAAGAAAAAACCAAAACATCAAACTACAGATAGTGAAGAGACTAATTTGCAAATTATCACAAATGATGTAGTAGAAGCATTGGATCGAGCCAAAATTTCAGACAGACAAGCCTTTAAGATCATGATGCCGGTGTTGAAGGCAGTCGGTCAAGATGCGTCCAGTGTGGCTATATCACGAAGCACAATTAGCCGGAAGCGTAAACAAGCTCGTCAGGAAATCGCGAAAAAAATCAAAGAGGAGTTCGTTTCACGTGATCCAATGATTGTTCACTTTGATGGGAAGATGTTGGACAAACCGAACGGCTCCGGGAAAGAAGAGCGACTGCCAACATTAGTATCTTTTGACGGCGACGAGAAACTACTGGGAGCGCCAGCTCTCAAAAAAGGCACAGGTAATTGTAAAAGGTTACTTTCTCATTCTTTTTTTTTCATATCATTCATGTAAATATCAGGCGAAGAAGCATCGAAAACAGTGTATGGTTTGCTGCGTAAATGGAATTGCGAAAAACTCATTCAAGGGTTGTGTTTCGATACAACAAGTGTCAACACTGGACGATCAAATGGTAATTCTATCTTATCGCAAACACGGGTACAAGTGAAGCACGGCCCATTATCAAGGTCAAGCAGACATGGACACAAGATGTATGTTCGCTGAACCACGCGGAGTCTCACCGATACCAATTAATTGCCCAACTCAGACAACAAGAGCGGTACTCGAAGCACACGGATAACTACAGGAGTAACTGAAGCTAGAAAAAACGCCCCATGGACCGAACGGGGTAAGATCAAACTAAGTTCGAGTGAGAACATTGAGAGCTAACTACATCTGTTTCCGTAGGTTTGGTGTTCCTGTCCCTGAGCGCGAGGACGGATCAATCGTGCACAGGTTGAGCTGATTGACTGGTGGAATCGACTAGAGCGCTTCATTCGCTCCAAGCATCTGGTAGAGCAGGGCCATGCGCGCTGATGGAGTGCTCGAAAATCGGGCGCATCACGTGGACGCAGAGCGGAGTGCGTGCCAACACCGTACGCGCAGCAATATCCTACGCGTCGGGCGGACGCAAAGCTTCGTGCGCGGCAACACCGTACATCAGAGACATGCGAGGTTGAAGTAGGAGTTTTGAATCTATTTTCAACCTTATCAACAGCTGTTAAAATGAGTTATTGCGTTGATTGTTTAATTATTTGTTTTAAAAAACTGAAATACACAAACAATCGAAACAGTGTTGTTTACTTTAGGTTCTGTCCCGAAATGCAATTCCCAATCTGAAACTAACCCCTGATTAAATCGACTCACAAACTATATCCTTCAATCCCGACCAATTTCGTGAGCGTGACCAGCCCCTCCCCGTCCTCCCATCTTTTCAAACTTCTTAACTGATCGACAGACAACTGTGTCGATCCCCTAACAAGAACAGTCTTTGATAACCCGCCAACCGCCAACCCGGAACAGTGCCGGTGTCCGAACTGTCTCATCATCCATTTGATAACCTGGAACAACACCGGTGGCCAGATTGTCCAAGGAAAAGATTTTGCTATCGTTGAAAACTCACAAAACACTGCTGGCCAAAACCGTAGCCCATGCTTGTCTATAAATAAATGTTCTAAAAATAACTTTGTAAATATGACTAGAAAAGTCAAAGCACCATCGATTAAAAACCAAAGATATCTTGATCTTACGCCAGCTAGCCCGTTTCACCCCACACAGTAAAGCCCCTTCAAAAGCCACCATCTAAAAGTATCTGTATCTTTAAAGGGTCACTTCCTAGCATGTTGGTATGTTCTACAAAGTTGTTCCCCAGTTCAAAACCTATCTCCTACTATAAGAATCAAGTCATTTCATCGATTTATAAAAAAAATCCTAATACAATGTAAAAAAAGATAGTTTCCCATGGAAAATAAATCAAAATCCCATATAAATTTCAAATTAAAACTGGAGCTCCTAGACCTTACCAAATGGGCTCAAATTTTCGGGAGTGCTTCTGGGGACATAAAAGAACGAAATTCCGGTTGATGCAAGAAAAAATAACAACTTTTGTCTTTTTCATAGAAACGTGAACCACGCTAATGAGCATTGATGCTGAATGCAGGCTTTTGGAAATCCCAATCACTCACCTCCCACCACTAAAACCATGAAGGCACAAGGAAAGGAGGCTCCTCGATCATTACCCTCCTCCGTGATGCTAACATGTTCATAACGTCATGATTCGAAATCCGGACACTTAGTAGCATATCATTTTTGTTATAGCTGGCAAAATATCATGTAATAAGTTGGAAATGTAAAAATATCATCAGGATTTAGTATAAACAGTCAGTTTTAAGAGAATGCATGCAAAATATGGCTTTTCTAACAATTTTTGATCAGAATTTGAAAATTAAAATGACTTGTTGTGCTTCGAATCCCGGACACTGTTAAAAGCTGATTCGAAATCCGGACACTTTTGCTTCGAATTCCGGACACTCGATTTTGCTTATGAATCGCACAAATTTGGACTGAAATGTTAGTGAATGGCATTCTTTAAGCCTCAAATAAGCTGTTAACATCAAAACGATCGACAGTTTATATGAAAATTTGCTAGAATTTAAGGAAATCAAAAACATAAATTTCTGCTTTGCTTTCCCGGTGCTTCGGACGTCTATGAAATATTTCCGTTGAAATGTTTCACATTTTTGGTAAACTTATAATTTTGTTTTATTTAACTGTTTTGGCATTAACTACAGCGTTCAAACAAACTTTAAATGGAAGTTGGTGTTAGAATTAATCAAATAACACAGTTTTGACATTCATAATGCGAACTTATATCCAAATAATTGATAAAACAAGTTGAAGTGTCCGGGTTTCGAAGCGTCCGGGAATTCGAATCATGACGTTAAGTCCTACTTCGCACAGCCGCGACGAAAACATACGCACGCAAACAAACCTTGCACGGTGTAACAAGGTTGAGTCTCTCGCAAACACTCTCTCTCAATCTCTTTTGCTGAGAGTGAAAAAAAACTGTCAAATATGGCCGAAATCATGCGTCAAATTGGTCATCAATTTAACACCAAAAATCGTCGGAAAAACACAATTAATCACAGATACTCCACATCCCTCGATTTGCGCACTTTCTATTGAACCGACTCGCACAACTTTCTTCTTAAATCCAGTAAATCTTCACGCGTTAAAACGATTTTTTTAGGCAGCATCCGCGCGACGCGTCAACCATTTTTAGGGCTCACTCTCTCTTCTTTTACTCTTGGTGACACCTTTATTTACAAGCAATAACTGTTCCAAAATGGATTATGATGTAACACACAGCTGTAAGGAACTCCAAAACTCTGTTATGAACCTCAAAAGAACTTATTGTATCTTGATTATTCACCAATAAAACCGAATTGAATTGAATTGAATTACCCACCTACAACTTTGCCGAAGACACCAAATCGATCAAAAAAATCTTTCAAATGATACAGATTTTTGAATTTTCATACATAATTTTTGTATGGACAGCTGCCAAATTTGTATGGAAAATTATATGGTCAAACTGGAACATAGAAAATGGCTTCTTTGGGCATTACGAATTCACCAAAAAAGTTTCAGCCGGGTTAAAAAAATCTAAAATTTAAATTGCAGAACTAGACCTGTTCGTAGAGAACTGCTCAGTATTTTTTTCTTTTTTTTTGTGTTTTTTTTTGCTTTAAACTTGATAAAATGGCATAAAATTTACTTTTTTTTTTGTACTAGGCTTTCACCAGATTGTAAGGGGTCAGAAAACGTTCAAATACGACTTCACATTTTCTTTAAAACAAACGTTTTCGATTTCTTCAAATGTGTGCCGTACAATTATGAAACCCATTTCAAGATCGAAATTGAATTCCGCTGGCAATGCAACGACATTATTTCGATTCAACTTTCGAATTCTATCGGTGCCGTTCAATTCTGTTGCTGCAACATTCTACCAAGTTTAATCAATTTGCCTCAAAACTTGTTTGGCAAACATTTATCTTGTGCCCTCCAGTGCTACTTGAAACATTTCTCGAAAACATTATGGCCTGTCAGGAAATGGGGCAAACGGCCACCGAGTTAAAGGGCAAATGACCAATTTCTAAACTTGAAATCATAACAAAATTTGAAAAAAAAATGTTTTAAGTTGGTCAAACAAAGCTTGCTACTCAAACGGGCACAAAACCAAGAAATCTGACAGCCCAGGGAACGCAGCGAATTCTTCAGCTTGCGGAATTGGGTTCTGCAAGCAGAGCTGCAATTTTCGATGCTTCTGCTGCTTGCACTGGTGCCGATAAATTAGATTCGATGCGGACAGAACACAGTGCTGAAATGGTTCATTTGGGGCAAGTTCTTCTCAACAGTTGGTTTGTGGAGAGCTTTGGGGGAGGGGGCGAAAGCTCTTCTCTGCTGCGTAGACTAGGGAGGAACGTGACTGGTCAGACGGGAATTTTGAAATGAGGAAAATGTTATGCTTTGAATTTAAACACTATTTTATTGTTGTGGAAGCAGTTTTTTTCTATTTTTTTTTTAAATGTATGTTTTTAAATCGCAACGAAATAACAAAACTCGGGATCAAGTTTCTTTTGACTTCAAAAAATTTCAATTTATTTCTTTGTTTACACCATGTCATGCATTATCAATCTTTAGAAATCGAGCTTTAATTTTTTACGTTCTTTAGTCGAATTTGTTTCATTTGTATTGTGCATAAAATATTGTTCTCGTAAAAACTTTAAATTATTCGCATTCTGATTGATTTTTGGATTTTTAATTTGTTATTGCGCAAAAGTCGAGGCTTGAAATTATTTTGGTTAGTTGTTATGACATAATTTTGCAAAGAACCATTTTGAATCAGGACTGTCCAACCAAAGGCTTGATATTGATAATTTATCAGTGATAAACAATGTTGTTGATTTTCATCTTAAACAAATTGTATATAAATTGTGAGAGAGTATTATCTTTTTTTTTTCAATTAATATCATTTAATTTTCTAATCGAGGTTCTGGCCGGAGTTGGAGGAGATTTTTAATATGTTGGCGGCATTTGAAAATTAATAGCATAGCATGCATTTTGGCTAGATTTGAAAATGATTATCACAAAACTTATTACTGTTTGAATTTCTAAAAATCCATGAAGCATGCGATTCCTTTATTTTGTGGTCCTATGCATCATAATAACCTCATTGATTCAAAATCATCAAAATACAAAGTGTTTTGAAACAATCTTTTTTTGATTTAAATTTCTAATTTTTTTGTATTTTTTTGATTAAAAAGGTGGGAGAGAATCGAATAAAACTTTTCAACGAATTTTATTGACATTCAGTGTAAAGTAAATGTTCAATTTTTATTTTTCAAAGTGTATGTGCCACCTCCCCCCCCACCCTTCAAAGCCAACCAGGGGGGAAGGAGGCTTGATTTTTTTTTTAACATTAAAATTCCAATGTAAACAGACGTGCAATCCCCTAAATAGTAGTTTATGCAACAAGTTGCAAAAAGAGGATTTTTTCAGCACGAGTCGTACATTTATCTAACGAGGTTCACCGAGTTGGATAAATACGAAGAGTGCTGAAAAAATCAAGTTTTGCAACGAGTTCCATACAACATTTTTTGCAATTCTGAAAAACACCCATTGAGTGAAATTTAAAGTCGAATTTTCATGTATTTTGTCAATAAATCGTTTAAATCAAAAAATGTTGAAAAGTGTTACTTTTGGAAAAGTGCTGAAAAGTTCAACTTTTCAGCACCCATTTCAGTGCTGAAAAGTAGAACTTTTCAGCATTTATTTTGAAAAATGTTGCTATTCGATTCTGTTATTTTTGGTACAGAAAAGTAGGCTATTTCGTCGTTCAAGAATGACAGGAAAAGTAAGTAGTTTCACGACGGAATTGCAAAAAATATCTTAAATATATATATTTTTTTTAGTTTAGCTTGTTTGAACTTGTTTAAAAATTATCTGAATTTTTCAGAAACTCCGATTCGTGAAAAATATTTTTTTTAAATTGAAAAAAAAAAATCAAATTATTCGCTCTACGCATTGCCTTGGCGTTCTCGATTGCGATTGTTGAGGCAATTGCAAACATCTTTTTACACCATAGCTTCCATCCACCCCGGGATTCGAACTGACGACCTTTGGATTGTTAGTCCAACTTAGGTTAGGTTAGGTTAGGTTAGGTTAGGTTAGGTTAGGTTAGGTTAGGTTAGGTTAGGTTAGGTTAGGTTAGGTTAGGTTAGGTTAGGTTAGGTTAGGTTAGGTTAGGTTAGGTTAGGTTAGGTTAGGTTAGGTTAGGTTAGGTTAGGTTAGGTTAGGTTAGGTTAGGTTAGGTTAGGTTAGGTTAGGTTAGGTTAGGTTAGGTTAGGTTAGGTTAGGTTAGGTTAGGTTAGGTTAGGTTAGGTTAGGTTAGGTTAGGTTAGGTTAGGTTAGGTTAGGTTAGGTTAGGTTAGGTTAGGTTAGGTTAGGTTAGGTTAGGTTAGGTTAGGTTAGGTTAGGTTAGGTTAGGTTAGGTTAGGTTAGGTTAGGTTAGGTTAGGTTAGGTTAGGTTAGGTTAGGTTAGGTTAGGTTAGGTTAGGTTAGGTTAGGTTAGGTTAGGTTAGGTTAGGTTAGGTTAGGTTAGGTTAGGTTAGGTTAGGTTAGGTTAGGTTAGGTTAGGTTAGGTTAGGTTAGGTTAGGTTAGGTTAGGTTAGGTTAGGTTAGGTTAGGTTAGGTTAGGTTAGGTTAGGTTAGGTTAGGTTAGGTTAGGTTAGGTTAGGTTAGGTTAGGTTAGGTTAGGTTAGGTTAGGTTAGGTTAGGTTAGGTTAGGTTAGGTTAGGTTAGGTTAGGTTAGGTTAGGTTAGGTTAGGTTAGGTTAGGTTAGGTTAGGTTAGGTTAGGTTAGGTTAGGTTAGGTTAGGTTAGGTTAGGTTAGGTTAGATCAGCTTGAAACGGATTAGAATGGATTAAATTAGTTTAATTTTTATTGCATTGTAAATATTAGGCTCATAATGATATTTTTTTTATCAAACTACTTTTAAAACATTTTTCCCAAAAGCGTAAATTTCCGTGCTAGCCTCGGTAGTTGTACAGAACCGAAAAGAAGACGGAATCGAAACTATGAAACCAACTATTTTTTCCTCCCGCTCATTATCGAATGAGCCCGCTTCGGCCCGCGAAGGGAAGGAAAACTAGCCCCGAAGGCAATAAATTAGATAAGAAGGGAAGGAATGTCGAAAATTTTCTTTTCCCGATGCAACTATTTTTGCTTCGAGCTGTGCGAAAGAAGCAGTTGGTTCGGATGTTTGAAAAGTTGCAAAAGAGAGCGAACTGCGCCAGCTGGTTCTGAGTGGTGGCTAAAATTATGGCTGATGCGGGAAAATTGGGGAAAAAAAACACACAGCTGATTCGAGTTCGGAAAATTGCCGGAATAGTTCGATAGTTTTATGTGCGTTGAATATTTGATGCAGTTCGAAACAGGCCGTAGGGCATTCGAAGAATTGGTTTGTGTCGAAACAAAAAAAAAATGACATATTTTTCACGAAACTTACTTTTGCAACACAATTTATGGCGGGAAAATTCCAGTTTCTTTATTTGTAGGTCTAGTTGAAGTGCGTTTAATTAGCATTTCTCGTCATAGCCCTAGGCGTCAAGAGAGGTGACAAGAATCTACTTTCATCTCGGGACGAACCGGCGACACGACTTTGCACTTTCGTCGCAGAGCTAGTGAAACTAGAACTTAATTTTTCCGTACCCTCTGATGGAAGAGCAACTCTTCCGACGACGACCCGAGGGACCCACTATAACTATTCAAAACGTAAGCCTTCACAGAAGATCTTCAATTAAATTTCAGTTTTTTTTTGCTCCTCATTCATTTCCGGAAAGCTGCCTCAATTGCTTGCTGGCAGTTTTGGTTTCCAGGATTCTCTTCAATACTCAAGGTCAGAACCGTCCCGGAACGACCACATGCAATTTTCAAAAAAGAAGCAGCATTGCACTTTTTCGAAGAATTTTTCATTGCCTGCTGGTTGTGGTAAAAACTTGGAGTGTTTTTGATTTGATATTTTTCGGAGAAAATATGCACATCGTACCGACGCAATAAAATGTGCTACAACGAGGAAAAGGTTTAACCATGGCATTGCTAGGTAAAATTTGGAAATGAATTGAATGTTCTCCGGAAAACTCTCTGCGGTCAACTTGGGTAAATTCTCAGCAAAGTTCAACTTCTGAATAATTGGGTTTATTGACGATCTATGCAAAACGGAAAACAAATGTTTTCCTTGCGAGCAGTAGTCGAAACGAACATGTTGAAACCTATCAACTCAGGCAATGGCACTTAACCATTGAAGCGAAACGAATTCATATTAAAAACGGTTTATCTTCTTTAGCATTCGATCAGTCGATCTAAATAATTTAATCTGGGGTGCAAGATCTGAGCCAAAAAGCATTCTTATCCAGTCTGTGATGGCTTTTGAAAATAGGTTTTGAATTCAATAAATTTCATCATTATCATTCCAACAAATATTTTTGGTTTTGTTATATTATTTAGCAATATTGCATGTGTTTTTGTGAATAACACTTTTGTTTAAAAACAGAACAATTCTCTGAGATTTCGGTCATTCGATTTTTTTCTGTATCTTTTAATCCGGCTGAAACTTTTTTGGTGCCTTCGGTATGCCCAAAGAAGCCATTTTGCATCATTAGTTTGTCCATACAAATTTGGCAGCTGTCCATACAAAAATGATAGATGAAAATTCAAAAATCTGTATCTTTTGAAGGAATTTTTTGATCGATTTGGTGTCTTCGGCAAAGTTGTAGGTAAGGATAAGGACTACACTGTTAAAAATGATACACGGTAAATTTTTTTTGGTGATTTTTAATTTTACTTTTTGTCACTAAAACTTGATTTGCAAAAAAACACTATTTTTATTTTTTTTATTTTTTGATGTGTTTTAGGGAACATAAAATGCCAACTTTTCAGAAATTTCCAGATTGTACAAAAAATCTTTGACCGAGTTATGAATTTTCGAATCAATACTGATTTTTTTTTTTCAAAAAATCGAAATATTGGTCGCAAAAATTTCTCAACTTCATTTTTCGATGTAAAATTAAATTTGCAATCAAAAAGTACTCAAGTGAAATTTTCATAAAGTGCACCGTTTTCAAGTTTTAGCCATTTTTAGGTAATTTTTTTGAAAATAGTCGCAGTTTTCCATTTTTTTTAAATTAGTGCACCACTTCTGACAAAAATATTTTTGAAATGCTGAGAAAATTCTTTACATTTTGCTTTTGAACTTTGTTGATACGACCCTTAGTTGCTGAGATATTGTCATGCAAAGGTTTAAAAGCAGTAAAATTTATGTTTTCTAAGTCTCATCCAAACAACCCACCATTATCTAACGTCGATATCTCAGCAACTAATGGTCCGATTTTCAATGTTAAAATAATAAACAGTGGTGAAATTTTAGGATCTTTTGGAAAAATCAAACTTTTTTCGGTAAAATCGCTGTTTCTCGACAATAGATCATTTTAGTTTGAGGTCTACATTGATTATTATGTAAAATTGTCAGAGGAACACGATGGTGATTAAATAAAACAAATAAAATATGAGGAATTGGTCAAAACTGAATTTTAATACTTAAAATGTTATAATATGATATTAGGGGGCATTTATGGTTCAAATTTTATTTTTATCGAATTTCTTGGACAATTATCTATACATTGTAACTTGTAGAAAGCTTTTTGCTAAAATAGTTGCAATGTTATGATGAAAAGAAAAAAAAGTTTTTTTTAGAAAATCGTCGAAAAAGAGGGCGATGTCAAAAATAGAGGGATGGCCCAATCAGCACCAAACTTGAGATTTCTGTTAACTATCGATAGATGAACGTTCCCTCCAAGTTTGGTCCAAATCGATGAAGGTCGAGTCCAAAAGTGTACCCAGTTGACCTGGAATGACCCATATCGAATAGTTTCAGGCCTAATGACACCAAATCTTAATATCGAACATTTTCAATAATCTCCAAGCCGATGCATACCAATACTTGATTTTTTTTACCGATTTATTGGTGTTGTTTTATCCCGGGCAGACGGTAATAACAAAACTCATGCCATTTCAATAACAAATATTGTTAAAATATCAAAAGTATTATGCAATCTTCTTGAAAAATCCATTTTTGCATTTAATAACTGTTAATGTTATCATAACAAACTTTGTTATTGGTCTGATATTGGTTGAAAGCCAAAACAGCTTGGGATTATCATTTTTTGTTATGAAAGAATAACTCCAACTGTTATTAGAATGATAGGAAAAAAACAAAAAAATAATAACAAAGATTTGATTGAAGAATAACTAAAAGTGTTATTAGTATGCTCTTACAATAACAATCCAATAACAAGAAAATCATAACGACGAATAACAAATTTTGTTATAAATAACAAAAATATGTTATTGGCCTAGTATTTTCAAATACCAAATAATTTATTCCCAAGTAATTTTCGTCTGCTCGGGATTATATAGGTTTTACATTCCACGTGCATTTGCCTCTTTTTTGCCGATTTACTTATAATCGGCCCCTTCAGTATTAAAAGCCAAAAACGAGCTCGAAATCATCTTAACGGTTTGATGAAGCACCTTAATCAACCGACGACAAAGCTTCTTCTTCTTCTTCTTTGGCAATAGCTTGACGCTCAGCATAAAGCTCCACTAACTTTTCCCATTATTAGTACGAATAATGGGTCTGCTAGCATATACCTACCTACATCCATCCCCTACCTGGGGATCGTGACGATGCTGATGAGAACGATGGCAGTTCGGGTGGCTGAGTGACACGGCCATAACTTGGCAGTAATCGCCGCAGAAAGTCGACGAGGATGACGACGGGCGTATAGATCTGCGGTGAAACTTTACACCGCGCCGTAAAGTTGTCACTCTTTCACTCGATGTAGTGGTTCTGTCTTAACCCTCTGTGGATTTGAATGTTTAATTTGTTTTTTTTTTTAATTTTTGCTAATAAGCTGTAAAATTTCGTATTGACTGTACCCGGGCAGACGATAATAACAAATTCATGCCATTTCAATAACAAATACTGTTAAAATAACAAAAAGTGTTATGAAATCTGCTTGAAAAATCAATTTTTGCATTAGGGTTTAATAACAGTTTATGTTATCATAACAAAGTTTGTTATTGGTTTGATATTGGTTGAAATCCGAAACAACTTAAGAATAACATTTTTTGTTATAGAAGAATACCTCGAACTGTTATTGGCATGATCGGATTAGTTGTTAAAACATCAAAAAATAATAACAAAGATTTGTTCGAAGAATAACTTAAAAATGTTATTAGTCTGTTATTACAATAACAATCCAATAACAGAAAAATCATAACGACGAATAACAAATCTTGTTAAAAATAACATAAAATGTTATTGACCTAATATTTTACAATATCAAAAAATGTTATTCCCAAGTTATTTCCGTCTGCTCGGGTACGGTTGTCATCATTATGAAAAAAAAAAAAAAAACATTTTCTTCATTTTAAAACTATTTTATATTATTCAGGGTTAAAAGTGAAGGAATTCTGAGGATGGAACTTTTGCTGGTAGAGGCAGCAGACTGAAACCACAATCCACACGTCGCTAAGCACGTCGTCGTCGTCGTCATCCGCGAACAATCAACTTGATGTTGAACTACTACCTCAGAGTTTGACTATTATTTTAGTGAAAGTTTGACGAAGAAAAGGAGAAACAACTCCTTTCTTGTAGAGTGTATAGAGTCTAGAAAGTTTTGTTTGATAATGTTACACAATCAAGTGTATAACTTTTCTTTAATTCAGTGATTTTATAGACAAAGTGAAAGAAGTACTCAAGAATGTAGACTTCTTAAAAAGGCAGTTTTCAAGCGAACACGTGCAGATGGTAATAACAAAATTCATGCCATTTCAATAACAAATACCGTTAAAAAACAAAAAAAAATGAAATCTTCTTGAAAAATCCATTTTTGCATAAGAGCTGAATAACAGTTTATATTATCATAACAAAATTTGTTATTGGTCTGATATTGAGTGAAAGCAAAAACAACTTGGGAATAACATTTTTTGTTAAGGAAGAATACCTCTTACTGTTATTGCTATGATCGGATTAGTTACTAAAATAACAAAAAATAATAACAAAGATTTGTTCGAAGAATAATTTAAATATGTTAATAGTCTGCTATCACAAAAAAACAAAAAAATCATAGCGACAAATAACACATCTTGCTATAAATAACATAAAATTTTATTGGCCTAGTTTTTTCAAACATCAAAAAATGTTATTCCTGAGTTGTTTTCGTCTGCTCGGGATCTTAAAGCGGCTAAAACGTGAAAACGTTTCAGCTAGAAATTTGTTCAAATAACTATGTTTAAAAAATGCATAATGATTAAGTTGAATTGCCCTCGATTTGTTTTCACTTCTGCTGCCAAGTGTTACTTTTAAAACTCAGTAAAATGTGGTGAAAGTTGTACAAAAAAAAAAAACCCATCATGCCTCAGGATGTTTTTCAAACAAGCAAACGGAAACGCTAACAAATTGCATCATCCTGTTGGCCACTTGTCGAGAATTGCTCTGCTCTGGTCGAGCACATCATCCAATAGTTTCTACTTGCATGAAGGAAAAAAAGGAGAGAGTATCATCCAAAAGGCCTACGGGATACACCGGCAGATGAATTTTGTGTGCGTTGATCACTCACTAAGCCTTCGACAGTTGAGCTTTTTATCCTGCTTTTTTCACTTCTTCCCTCCAGGATAGTCATTTACATACCGAACCATCCATCCGGTTGAGCCATCTGGAAATGGCTTCACCGCCGAGCTGAGCCGAGCTGAGCTGCCATGTTGGACAGGTTTTCCACCGCAGAGCCAGAGATCCATCAATCTCTGGCCGGTGGGCATCCACAGGACACGGGACAAGACAATCTGCCGGTCTTTTTAATGAAAAATAAATGTTCTCACTTGTCTGCCACTCTGTGTGTGTGTATGTGTGTGTGTGTGTGAGTTAAGAGGAAATCTTCTTTCAGGATTTGATCCTTTAGAGACAGGCCAGGGGGAATGATAATGCACAGGACGACACTGCAAGCCACATCCAATTCCGGAACCATGTCCGATATTTCAAGTGGATTTGGGTGCGGCAAGTGTAGCCGGAAGCGATCGGATTCCCATGCTTCACCAGATGGCTTGAGATTGCTCGTGCGTTTATTTTGTCTACTCTGAAAAATTAGATTTTGCTTCTGGAATGTTTGCATGCAATTGTAATCCTTATAGTTTAGCTAGTTTGTTTTGAAAAAAGCGATGCGATTATTGATAAAATTTAGATTTTAAAGGGTACACAGCAACCAAGGAAACTTTTTGTCTTCTTATTCCAGAATTGTCAAGCTTACCCGAGCAGACGGAAATAACTTGGGAATAACATTTTTTGATGTTTGAAAATACTAGGCCAATAACATTTTCAAAAAAAAAAAAAAAACTAATTATTCGCTCTAAAGCATTGCCTTGGCTTTTTCGATTGCAAGATTCCTACTCGAGACTAGGTGTCCGAAGGCTTGATTGTTGAGGCAATTGCAAACCTCTTTTTACACCTTCCATCCACCCCGGGATTCGAACTGACGACCTTTGGATTGTGAGTACCAGCGACTCCATCGAGACAGGACCCAGGGAGACGATTCCTACTCCGGGACTGAGCTAACAACCTAACATCTAGGTTAGACCGGGACGAACATTTACTTCTCCGTCCGATGGAAGGCGTGATTAGACAAATCTCGTCTCGAAAAATGCCACCGGGATCTTCTGGGATCGATCCCAGGACGGCTGGGTGAGAGGCAAACACGCTTACCCCTACACCACGGAATTTTATGTTATTTAAAATGAAATAAAAAATTAAGTGAAAAAAATTGCGTCATTCGTTATTTTTCATACAATTCTCCATACAATTTTAGGGGCTGTTGAAACAAAATGGGGATTCAAATGTATGAAATTTTGTATCTTGAAAGTGGATTTTCTAATTGATTTGGTGTCTTCGACAAAGTTGTAGATTATGATGCATTGAATTTTTATTTATTTTCTTATTTGATTTTTTTATCACTAAAAATTAAATTTACAAAATAAATATTATTAAATTTTGATTTTTCGATATGATTTGGTGGACTTATTAAGGCATCTTCTAAGCCATAGCGCATGATGGTGCAAAATCTGGCTGAAGAGATATGATTTTTTGAAAAAAAATCGTGTTTTAAAAAACGAAAACCAAACAAAAAAAAATCTTTTTTAAGCAAAATCGAAACGTACTATACATTTTTTTAATGTACCGTTTTCAAGTTACAGCTACCTTTAAGTATCAAATTTCAATTTCTTTTCATTTTTTTTGCATTTTAAAAATACTTCTTGAAAGAAAAGTGATCCTGAAATATATATGAATAGCTTAGAAAATAGGTCCATTAGTTTCTGAGATACAACCACTAAATTTAAAGATAAAATTATGCTGTAACATGAATTATGCAGATTACATGTCACCATTTTCGAAATATAAAAATACTATATTTTTTTTTCAATTGAATACACAAGTACCTTCAGAGATAAACTTTTTTTAAATTAAAACAGTAAAATCAACAATAACTATAAAAAAACTACTATTTTGTGTTTTCTATATATATTATTATTTACATTATAATATTATTTTACATTGTTTTTAATCAACGGAAATGCTGAAAAAATACATTTTTTTAGACTTTAGCTGCAAAATGTATTTTTTTGCTGTGAAACTGTCAACTTTTCCTGTCCTTCTGGAGTAACGAAACGGCCTACTTTTCTCTACCAAAAATAACTGAATGGAAAATTAATACCTTTCAATACCAGTGCTGAAAAGTTCTTCTTTTCAGCACTGAAATGGGTGCTGAAAAGTTTTCAATATTTTTTGTGTTGAATGGTTAATTGACTAAACACATTAATGCTTGACATAAAATTCCATTCAAGAAGCGTTTTTCGGAATTGCAAAAAAAATGTTGTAAGTAACTCGTTGCAAAACTTGATTTTTCAGCACTCGCCGTATTTATCCAACTCGGTAAACCTCTTTGGATAAATGTACGACTCGTGCTGAAAAAATCTTCTTTTTGCCACTTGTTGCGTAAACTACTATTCCAGTCATTTAAATTAAAATAACTTTTTTTTAATACATTTTTTTGTAAATTTGGCTCGCAAGCTCAATTGAACTTCAAATTCGGCCCATCCTCCAATAAATTTGAGCAACCCTGTTCAACCCTGCTTGGACCAATTTTTTGTCATACCCATTTTTTTTACCACTTTATTAAATTGTATGCGTACTTGTAAGGAAAAACTAATGATAAAAAATTGCTTCTTTTGACATAGGAAAAGCATGAACAATGTTTCTTCTAAATAAAAAAAAATGAAAATTTAAAAATCGTGAAAAAAAATGCAAAAATTATAGAAAACTACTTATAAGCTTGAGGGCCAAATGCGAAAGATAATTTAAAAATTTAATAACGCTGGAGTGTTTTGTTTGAAATTAAATGTATGTATTTGCTAGAAATTTTCGTTTTTAGAATAGAAAAAAAAAACAATTTTTTAAATGTTTTATTCAGAATGTATGACAAAAGGTCAGCAGATAAAAGAACAAAAGGTCGAATTGCCAAAAGGTCGAATGAACAAAACGTTGGAAGGCCATAGGGTCGATTTTTTTTTTAAATTATATGCATGAATATTAATTTGCAGCCATGAAAAAGTGTTCTGATAATTTCACCAAAAAATTTCCTTCAAATTTAGAGGTTTCAAAATTTGCTTCCTGCTTCAATGGGAAAACTAACAAAAGTAAAACGAAAATCAAGATTAATTTTTTGTTTATAAATTCATGAAAAACCGCCAGATTTTTTTATTGAAGATCTGCTCGTGTAATCTTCCACAAGCATGAATATTTTTAAGTTAATATGGAAAAAACTCATTTTTTTTCCTAAAAGTACTTTATTCCGTTATTAAAAAAAACTGCTTATTATTGGAAGAGTGAAAAAACTCACGAATAAAAATCGCTTTTTTTTGTAAGAAAATAAATTTACAAAAATATTTTGGGAGTATCACTTTTTCTGTACTTGTTTAAATACATGTATTTTATGTTGTAAAATTAACAACAATGTTACAGAATTTGTTACATTTTTCCTCATTCGTCCTTTTGCCCTTCGACTTTTTGTTTCTCGACTTTTTTGGCATTCGACCTCTTGTCCATTCGAGCTTATGTCCTTCGTCCTTTTGTCGTACATCTTTAAAAATCAGGAGAAAAAAAAAATCAATCTTATTTTAAACATATTTTGAGTTTTTGTGAATTTTCGATTACAGTACGTACCGCAAACCAGAGTCGATAAAAACTTTGAAAAATATTTGCATCGGTTTATTCTCCAACCAATTGGTCGAAATTCCTTCAAATCACGTGACGGAGGGGCGGTACGACCCCTTCCATTTTTGAACATGCGAAAAAGAGGTGTTTTTCAATAATTTGCAGCCTGAAACGGTGATGAGATAGAAATTTGGTGTCAAAGGGACTTTCATGTAAAATTAGACGCCCGATTTGATGGCGTACTCAGAATTCCGAAAAAAAAACGTATTTTTCATAAAAAACACTAAAAAAGTTTTAAAAATTCTCCCATTTTCCGTTACTCGACTGTAAAATTTTTTGGAACATGTCATTTTATGGGAAATTTAATGAACTTTTCGAATCTACATTGACCCAGAAGGGTCATTTTTTCATTAGGACAAAAATTTTCATTTTAAAATTTCGTGTTTTTTCTAATTTTGCAGGGTTATTTTTTAGAGTGTAACAATGTTCTACAAGTAGAGCAGACAATTACAAAAAAATTGATATATAGACATAAGGGGTTTGCTCATAAACTTCACGAGTTATTGCGATTTTACGAAAAAAGAATTTGAAAAAGTTGGTCGTCATCGATCATGGCCGCAAAAAATAACTTTTTCATTTTTTTTTTTTCGTAAAATCGCCTTATGTCTATATATCATTTTTTTGTAATTGTCTGCTCTACAACTTTGTCCAACATTGTTTTACCCCTTTGACACCAAATTTCCTTCTCATCACCGTTTCAGGCTGCAAATTATTGAAAAACACCTCTTTTTTCGCATGTTCAAAAATGGAAGGGGTCGTACCGCCCCTCCGTCACGAGATATCAAAAGAACGGACCTCGGATTCGTGATCAGGGACAAAAGTTACCCCTTAGGACAAAGTTTCACGCAAATCGAAGAGGGGTCGGGGCAATTTTTCCCGATTTCGTGTGAGTTGGTAGAGAATTACCCATTTGTTAGAAATTTTCGTTTTTAGAATAGAAAAAAAAAACAATTTTTAAATGTTTTATTCAGAATGTATGACAAAAGGTCAGAAGACAAAAGAACAAAAGGTCGAATATACAAAAGTTCGAAGGAACAAATCGTTGGAAGGCTGTAGGGTCGATTTTTTTTAAATTATATGCATGAATATTAATTTGCAGCCATGAAAAAGTGTTCTGATAATTTCAACAAAAAATTTCCTTCAAATTTAGAGGTTTCAAAATTTGCTTCCTGCTTCAATGGAATGAAAATTACAGTAATACGAAAATGTAGATTAATTTTTTGTTTATAAATTTATGAAAAACCGCCAGATTTTTTATTTTAGGATCTGCTCGTGTAATCTTCCACAAGCATGAATATTGTTATGTTGATATGAAAAAATTCACAATTTTTTCTAAAAGTAATTTATTACGTTATCAGAAAAAACTGCTTATTATTGGAAAAGTGAAAAAACTCACTAATAAAAATCGTTTTTTTTTGTAAGAAAATAAATTTTACAAAAATATTTTTGGAGTATCACTTTATCTGTACCTGTTTAAATACATGTATTTTATGTTGTAAAATTCACAACAATGTTACAGAATTTGTTTTTTTTCTCATTCGTCCTTTTGTCCTTCGACTTTTTGTTTCTCGACTTTTTGGCATTCGACCTCTTGTCCATTCGAGCTTATGTCCTTCGACCTTTTGTCGTACATCTTTAAAAATCAGGAGAAAAAAAAAATCAATCTAATTTTAAACATATTTTGAGTTTTTGTGAATTTTCGATTACAGTACGTATCGCAAACCAGAGTCGATAAAAACTTTGAAAAATGTTTGCATCGGTTTGGTCGAAATTCATTCAAATCAACAAAACTCAAAAATTATCAGTTATATGTAGTAGATGCAAATTTTGTTTGTATTTAAGAAATCCAAATCTCTTGGTCTGATCAAGGTCGAGGAGTGACTTATTTTTTGCGGATGAATACGTCTGTTTTTCTTTATAGAAAAATAGTTTGAACAGGGTGGCGTTATTTTATTTTAGAATATAGTGTAACTTATGGTTATTCGTTAAGAAGGGAATGTTTAAATATTTTTCCCCCAATTTCTATTTAGAGAGAAGAGAGTGTGCATTGAACAAAAAACGCATAAAACTTGAACAAAATATCATCGGCTTTACAAGGTGTGACTGAGGTAAAGCAGGACTGTGGAGTAAGAACATGGAGTCTCTAATTCTTGAAAATATGGAATTCGAATCAGAGTCGAAGTCGAATAATTTAAAATAATAATCGAAGTTGTTGTTGAAGTTCTAGTCGGAGTCGCTGAGAAAGTGAGCATACTTCGCTGCCCTTGTAGCTTATTTTTACATCCGAACATACACAATTTAATACGATTCAATTTTCAGGAATTCTATCTGATCACATCAAAACAGGCAAGCTTCCCGTCATAAACCTGTACAATTTATGGGAAACCCATTACCGACAGATACTGACAAGTAAGCTCATTTCTTCTGTGCGGAAACGGAAACCGAAATGCACCATCCATCATCATCGCCAGGCCAGGTCGGGGACGGAACGCGGCAGGAAAATGAACGGAACACAAACCCGCAATCATGCGTTGTGGTCCTCACTTTCTCTCTCTCTCTTTCAAGACGTTGCCGCTCGACTCATCGCATTTCAATCATCCTGATTCAATCTGCTTCCACTCGAAAAGCAGCCACGACGTCCTTTGCTGGTACGACACAAAACCTCGTGATTGTTGTTGTTGGCTTGCCCGGTAATAAAGTGGTCCAATCAAGGCCCCCGGTGCCTACGTGCCCGTGCCGTGGAATCCGTACCAGCTCAGCTAAAACGCTGTCCTCTCTACCCGTACCACTCCGGATCCGTAACCAGTGTAGACGACGAGTTCCGGTCTCCGATTTACCCTCCATCCCCCTTTACCACTGAACACATTCTTTTTTTTTTTTTTTTTTTTTTTTTTTTTCCTTGGATGGCCCACCTCTTGCCCATACACATTATTTGTAGTATGGAAGGTTTACGAGCAGATATCTTTCGATAATTCTATTCCAGTGCTTGAGAGTATCCTTAAATCTTACTCGACTTCCGTGTATGCCCATCCGTTTCTCTCATTACATCACCTCAAGGCGCTCATACAAATCCTTTGTTGAGTCTTTTATGTCACTCGCTGCTGCTTCCTTTTCTCCTATTTAGGGATTTGAGATCATTTGCTATCTCACACACATATGAGCACATAGGGTTAAAACCGCGCCCAGATTCGCGTTACTTTTGATCAAACTTTTTCATATGCGGCCCAAGGTAAATCCCATGCGATTTGTACCGATAATGAAGATGGCCGGCCGTCATAACATGCTCTTCCTCACAGTACAATCGTGGGTACCTACTCCAGTGGTCTTCGTAAAACGAATGTCTTGCAGTGCCTCTTGAACTCGTTGATGTTGCTGGTGAGCTTAGCTTCGTCGGGGAGTTGATTAAACAGGTTGTATCCTTTATAAAGTAGGGAGTTCTGGGTGCAAGTCTTCTTGCATTGCAGCAGTCTGAGGTCGTCAGCTTGTCTTGTGTTGTACTGATGAATGTCACTTCCGTGTACCACCGTATCCGTCAAGTATTTTGGGGCCATCCCTTTCCTAATCCTAAACACAAAAACTAAGGTGTTGTATTCGATGCGCTGCCTAACGGACATCCACTGCAGGCACTCTAGCATAAGTTGTCTTGAAGTCAAACGGTCACATTTCAGTATCAGACGCATAACTCGGCTTTGAAGCACTTGCATTCGTTTTAGCTGCGTCCGGGTTGCAAGAAACAAAATTGAGGCACAATAGTCAAAATGGGGAGCAATCAAAGAGTTGTAGACGTGTATCTTTGCTTCTGAGGTCAGGTATCGGCTGATTCTGCACATAACTCCATACTTGCGAGCTGCTTTCCGTATCGTGTAGTTAATGTGTTCGTTAAAGTTAAGTTTTTCGTCCAGCATTACTCCAAGATATTTAATCGCTTCCACCCGTTCAACTGCCTCGCCATCTACCATAACTGATTTGCTAATGTCATTGAGCCGCCGTGTAGTCACAATCATGCTTTTCGTTTTGCTGACGTTAAGTTGAAGTTTCTTCCACCTCAGCCAATCGACAAATCCTGCTAGTTCAGCATTCATCACGTCAAAACATTCGTCCAAACTATCTCCCACTACGAACAGAACTGTGTCGTCGGCGAACAAGTTCACTTGTGCCTGCCGTAACGCTTGTTTTAGGTCGTTCATGTACAGGATAAACAGCAGCGGTCCTAGTACACTTCCCTGTGGTACTCCAAGATTCACATCCGTAGCGGGCGATGTTGCGCTGTTGTACCTTGTCACTTGTACTCGGCTGCTTAAAAAGCTGCTTAACCACCTCAAAGCTGTACCACGTATTCCGCAACGATGCAAAACTGCCTTCAACTTGGATCGGTCAATTGTCTCAAAAGCGCGTTTCAAGTCCACGAATACAGCCAAGATAATTTTTCCTTCTTCCACGTACTGCTTCCACTTCACAAGTAGGAGGTTAAGAGCTGACTCACAAGAATGATGTCTCCGAAAACCAGATTGCTCCTCAACTATTACTCCCACTCGATCCACAAACGCCGTCAGCTGCTCTTTCACAATCGTTTCTATGACCTTCTCGTACAGCGGCAACATGTTGATTGGTCTGTGATCTTCCGGACGCGTTGATTTCGGCACCTTTGGAATTGGAATTACCAAAGTTTGTTTCCAATGTTGTGGGAATTCACCTTGGCTCAGAGACCTGTTCACAATATCCAACAACTCTCCTCCTACGACATCCAGAGCATCCAACATCACACGCTTTGTCACGTTGTCGACGCCAGCACAGTCTTTTAGCGATCGAACGGTATCCTTGAGTTTGGCCATGGTGACTTGTTGGAATTCGTACAGCGACTCTTCTGGCTCTTCCTGCACTGCTACTGGAACTACTGATGGAGGCGGAATCTTCGCATGAATCTCTTCTACGCTGTCCACAAAGAAGTTGTTTAGACGCCTTGCTGTTTCTGCATCGCTGCAGCCGGTTCCAAAGACGATTTCTGCATGCTGCTTTCCTCCGGGCTGAATCAGCGATTTCAAACATCTCCATAGCTTCTTAGAATCTCCATGACAGCTTCTGATTTCTTCCTCAACCGACTGATTTTTCGCCTGTTTCAGACCCCGGACGTAAGCGTTCCTCAACAGCTTGTACCTCTCCAGCGCTGGAACAGATTTTGTACACCTATATTGCCGGTACGCGTTGTCTCGTTCATTTTTCATAGCCCTCAGATGATCAGTGTACCAGTCACTTGTTTCTGTGCGTCTACAGCAGCGAACATCGACTAAACTTTCAACAGCGGACACCAGATTTGTGCTGAAGTTACGCGATGCTTCTCCAATTGTCTCATCTATCCTGCTATTATTGCTCCTGTTTCTTCGAAGAATTTCTTGCAGCTTGTCCTTGGAGTACCGCTTCCAGCTTACATACGATTCTTCTCGCTCCGGAAGATTGATTGTGTCATTCCCAATCGCGATACTGATTGTCTCATGGTCAGACACTTTCAGTTCTTCAACAACACGTGCTTCTGCATTCTCCATGTTGGTGAAGACGAGATCAATGATGTTGCTGCTTGTCGGTCCGACGCGCGTGGGTTCCAAAACAATCTGCCTCATTCCCATAGCATCTGCAACGTTCTTTAGCTCTCTGGAACACCCTGGTTCATTCCATCGAATGTTGAAGTCACCGACGAATACATTCCTTCTTTCATCTGCGAACACACTTCTTAGCCATTCTTCGTAGCTGTCAATAAACTCCGTGTCACTGCTGCTAGGTGAATGATAAATTCCTCCGTAAATTCCGTTGAGTGCTGAGCTTTTCACGTCCACTGCCAAGAACCAGTTTTCTCCAACAGCCATGTTTGAAATCGTCTCGTATTTTAAGCGATCATCCACGTACACGGCAACTCCACCTGTGTGTGCTGACCTTGATAGACAAAAACTGCAGCTGTACGTTTGTATCTGAAACTCGTCAAGGTCGTGCTTTTCTGTCAAGTGTGTCTCCGTCAGTACAATTATTTTTGGCGTTGTCTTTTGAATAATCAGCTTCAGTTCGTCAAAATGAGATTTCATGCCCGCAATGTTCAGGTACAATATATCTCCGTCCGGTTTTGGTTGCTACGTCGTAAAGTCCACCAATCTGTTCCTTTTCTCCTGCTCCTTCTGGAAGACCGGGCAATCACTACTCCAAGCGGAATGGTTTGCGTCGACGTTCACCTTACGTTGCACTCGTAGTTTTTCGCAGTTTACACACTTTTCCGCTGTTGCTTTACACTCCTCCCATTTGTGGTCTTCGCTGCAGATTGGACAGATCTGCTTTTCGGATCTGCAGTCGGCGCCCTTATGACCGTAGCCATCTTTGTATCGATATGATGAATGATCGACTCTTGTTCTATGTTGGAGGGGAGAAATGCTTAGAGAGTGCCAGCGAGCTTACCTCCACGTGCTTGGCGGGAAAGTGGAGCAAATCCGGAACAAGAGGAACGAAAATCACTCATCTGAAAAGAGTGAGATTTATTTCCTATATGAGACCGTAACAAGGAGCTGACGTGGATCATATAAAAAGTGGAAAAATTTCTGATCCAAAAATGAAACCGTTTAAAAATTACATGAAAAATCGTGTACCTTACCAATCATTCAATATAACACACTCAATGTACAGTTTGACAGTTTACAAAAATCCATTAGCGGGATTCAAACTGAACTCACACGGAGAGGAGTAACTATTAACTTCAATATGAGCTTGACATTTCGGTGATGTAGTTTTCCCAAGATCAAAAGCTACACATTTCTGCACGTAATATTACATAAAATTTCAGCAAAAAAAATAAATAAAAACTACATTCCAGCCTTTTCCAAGTAGCTAAACAAGTATTTTTTTGGCTGAGAAGGTAAATTGATATCGGTTTATTTATTTAATTTGAGTTTAATTACAGAGAATGTAAAAAAAATCACATGAGTGGGTGTACTGTTTGTTATTTAATTAGATGAATCAGTTGAAAAATTTGGATTTTTTTCATAAACCAAAGGAAGTAACTAAAGTTGACTTAACACACACAGTTCAGTGTGACCCTACATCACTATAAATTTTCCTAGCAAAAAGAGGTGAACCATCGTACTAAAGGAAAGAGACCACACACACACAATGCTCTCGGTATTACGCTGTACCAGGGCGAGCACGGAACGTGTTTGTGGATATTGGC